>NC_047032.1:2016623-2317310 GCF_902652985.1 Pecten maximus | reverse complement strand
CCGTCCTCATATGACCCCGACTGTTGGTGTCTCTGTGATTGCCTCATATGAAATATGACTCCGGCTGTTGGTCTCTCTGTGACCCCGTCCTCATACGACCCCGACTGTTGGGGTCTCTGTGACCCCGTCCTAATATGACCCCGACTGTTGGTGTCTCTGTGACCCCGTCCTAAAATGACCATGGCTGTTTGTGTCTCCGTGACCCCGTCCTCATATGACCCCGGCTGTTGGTATCTCTGTGACCCCGTCCTCATTTGACCCCGGCTGTTGGTGTCTCTGTGACTCCTTCATGTGACCCCGTCCTCATATGACCCCGGCTGTTGGTGTCTCTGTGACCCCGTCCTCATATGACCCCGGCTGTTGGTGTCTCTGTGACCCCGTCTTCATATAACCCCGGCTTTTGGTGTCTCTGTGACTCCCTCATATGACCCCGACTGTTGGTGTCTCTGTGACCCCGTCCTTATATGACCCCGGCTGTTGGTGTATCCGTGATTCCCTCATATGAAATATGACTCCGGCTGTTGGTGTCTCTGTGACCCCGTCCTCATATGACCCCGGTTGTTGGTGTCTCTGTGACTCCCTCATATGACCCCGACTGTTGGTGTCTCTGTGACCTCGTCCTCATATGACCCCGGCTGTTGGTGTCTCTGTGACCCCGTCCTTATATGACCCCTGCTGTTGGTGTCTCCGTGACTCTCTCATATGACCCCGGCTGTCGGTGTCTTCGTGACTCACTTATATGACCCCGGCTCTTGGTCTCTCTGTGACCTCGTCCTCATATGACCCCGGCTGTTGGTGTCTCTGTGACCCCGTCCTTATATGACCCCTGCTGTTGGTGTCTCCGTGACTCCCTCATATGACGCCGGGTATTGGTGTCTGTGACCCCGTCCTCATATGACCGCGGCTGTTGGTGTCTCTGTGACCCCGTCCTCATATGACCGCGGCTGTTGGTGTCTCCGTGACCCCGTCCTCATATGACCCCGGCTGTTGGTGTCTCTGTAACTCCCTCATACTACCCCGGCTGTCGGTGTCTCTGTGAACACGTCCTCATATGACCCCGTCTGTTGGTGTCTCTGTGACCCCGTCCTCATATGACCCCGGCTGTTGGTGTCTCTGTGACCCCGTCCTCATATGACCCCGGCTGTTGGTGTCTCTGTGACCCCGTCCTCATATGACCCCGGCTGTTGGTGTCTCCGTGACTCCCTTATATGACCCCGACTGTTGGTGTCTCCGTGACTCCCTTGTATGACCCCTGCTGTTGGTGTCTCCGTGACTCTCTCATATGACCCCGGCCGTTGCGGATGTGAGACACCTAGTACAAACAAAGTTATAACTCGACCCTGACTTGATCTTTATTTTTATGTCATATCATGACCACCTAACATCAAAGTATTTATATACAAAAAAATGAAATTATCGGTGATAGCCACCAGACGGCCCAAAGTGGCACCCCTCCTTTAAAAGTTTTAATTTCAGCGAGATCCGCATTTCGGTAATTACACATTTGTAGTATGTATAATGTAAATGTGAAAAAAAAAATTTCGATCTAAGATCAGCGAGTTTCTGTAGTATCCGGAAGTATTTGGCAGTAAAACAAACGTCGAACGCGACCAACCGCGTGTCACACGTGCAGCCGGGGTTGCTGTCGGATCAATACGAAGTGTGATTGGTATAACGTGTATCAATGACGAGGCCGAGTGGAGTGATGTGATCTACAGGAGCTTGCATAGAAAATGTGATTTTCATTTTTTTTTTTAACATATGACAGTGGTATGTGTGCTCTGTAAAGTACAAGGTTGGCAACTCCGCCACGAGCGAAACGGCACCCCATCTCACTTCAATTGACTAAAAAACACATTTATTCAAACTGACACGGTGCACACTATATGCGACCGTCATCAGGAAACATTCATCTTTTACCTACCGTGTCACTCAATTGTTAAAACACAATAATCCGTGAAAACATCGCCGAATTCCTCGAACAAAACACCATTTTTCAAACTGTTCCCTCAGCCTGCCAAGATTGGTCATTTACATACGGGGTTGAAAGGTCATACGTTTATATTACTAATACTAGTAATCGACTGTCACCAGGTGCACTTTTTGGGGTCATCTCCGCATGCATTTTGTCCGGAAAACGCTTTGGCTCGTTGAAGAATTAAATTTAATTTACGACTTTAATTTCTGGCCTTCACTTTTACACAGTACACATACACTGATATCATTTTTTTCAATTTTAATTTTCTAAGCAAGCGCCTGTAATGTGAACTATGACAATCTTGTCCAGTTTATCAAAAGATTATTACACATTAACGGCCCTTATTCGCGTCTACAATGATTGAGCTGCCACCCTGGGTAACAAGTATAGAGTCAATCTTATCACACCTGGTCTGCCTGCTGCATATGACGACAATTACATACTGTTCAAACGTCTGTAGTACCCCGAAGGGGCTGCTGCTGACGTCACATCCTACTTGACGGAGCGACGACAGGGGGTTGCCATGGGATCAACTGTTTCAGACGACAAAACCTTAGACTTGTGGTTCCTCGGGGATCCGTTCTGTGACCAAAACAAGAAATATCTTTAAAAAAGATAAACGGCATAGTTTTAATGCTGGTGGTTATAATATAAAACTGCTGGTGAAATAAATGAACGAACTAATGCGTTTCAGCATAGAAAACAAAATTATATGAGTTTGAATCATTTTTGGTGATAATAAGACTGCATTTGAATCAGGAATATAATTTTATTAATGTGTCCTTTGAAAAGATACATCCATTTATTCAGCTTGCATTCAATCTTAACTTTGTTTCGTTTTTAACTGCATGTCTCTATTTTGCATTGACCGCTACATTGACCAATCACATACTTCATCTTGACGAGTAACGCCACCTGCCGCGTCATATCCGGGCCAAAAGAAAAGTATACGGCTATGCCGAAAAACACTGTCTTCTAGACAAATCGAGATGCGTTGTCGTCATAGCTTTCAGTACTATTGTTACGCAGACGACAAGCAAATCTACATGGTTGCCAGACAACATGTGGACAACTGGGACACAAAAACAGCTCTTCTAGAAACCTGTCTAAATGACGTCAGTACCTGGATAAACTAAAATTTGCTCAAGTTTAATCAGGAAAAGACAGAATAATAGTCTTCTCTCATACGTAACAGCACAAGTTGCTGTCCTCAATATCGTGGTAGACCAAGCTGTGATGAACCTTCGTGTACATTTTGATAGCTGTCTGAACACGGAGAAATATGTCAACGCTACTGCAAGTTCATGTTTCCACCAATCAGAAACATTGGGCGTATCCAGCAGTTAATCACCACAGATGAATGTCAGACATTGACTTATTTGCTTGTTACTTCTCGCTAAGACTATACAGAATTGAAGGAAAGTTTCTTAACTGACGATTTTCACTAGATGTAATAATGCTTTCTCTGGACATTTGTAGGATAATGAATTTCCTTAAGTTAATGAACGGTGATGAAATCTTGGCCTGATACAGTGATTAACTGTCTGTATAGGGCCCAGAACGCTGTAACACGCCTAATTACCCGTACTCGAACATCACAACAGTGCTTTATTCATTGCAGTGGTTACGTGTTCGATTCAGGTCACAATACAAGATTTTGACGTAGTTGGTTTGGTTTGTTTTTGTTTAACGTCCTATTAACAGCCAGGGTCATTTAAGGACGTGCCAGGTTTTGGAGGTGGAGGAAAGCCGGAGTACCCGGAGAAAAAACACCGGCCTACGGTCAGTACCTGGCAACTGCCCCACATAGGTTTCGAACTCGCAACCCAGAGGTGGAGGGCTAGTGATAAAGTGTCGGGACACCTTAACCACTCGGCCACCGCGTACAAATACACGACAATAGATAAAACAGCTCCTGAGTATTTAAAAGAACTTGTCACCCTCTGCCAGTCGTCACGATTACTGTGACCGGAGATAGAATCATGTTTATGATCGTAGCGTTGCTTTGGAAAACTAGCAGCAACATTCATGAAATAGGTTGCCATCTTCTACCAGGAGATCGAAAACCCGGCCAAATTCAAGAAGGAGATTGAAAATCACGTGTGTACGTCTGCTTTTTAGACTTCCAAGCATAAACATATTAACACCTTATGTTCGAATAGATATAGCATATATGTTTTGTACATTATGTAAAATACGTTGATGTTTTGTCGTCCACGTATAGATAGGACTATGTTACATTTTCAAAAAACTTAAATACTTTGGACATTTTTTTCACAGTAATGCATTTGACATTGTAGAATTAATATAAAGACTAACATCACAATGTCGTGGATATTTTAATGAATTGTATCTTTTTACGTGTAAAAATAATTGTCCTATACCAAAACTTATTTTGGGTTAGATATGTGTTATAGGTGATGACGATAGCAGTTTACGAGTCTGGTCGGGTGACACAGTGGTAACACACTTGCCTTTCACCTAGGGGGACGAGGTTCGATTCCCCGATCGGACGTGAAAAGGTATGGGGTCACCTGTCAAACCACGTTGGTTTGCCCAAGGTTATCCATCACACAGTAAGACCCATTGCGCGCTTCCGTCCGGGCCAACAAGCGTGATTGATATAAGTTGATATAACTTATTTCGTAATTGTTGTAAAATAAATAAATAAACATTATTTTACGTAAAAAGGCGTTAATTCTTCTTAAAATCTTGATATCTTCATTATCTTAACTTAGTAAGAAGCTTGGAGTTAGCACCGTTCGTGATTTGAGATTGAAGATTTGTGTAACGATAATGCTGCCACACTTAGAACGACACAAGATATTTATCCGTGTATTGAACATTTGCTTAGTTCGTATTGCCTTCCCTCTAACTACATGAATACAGTGAAGTGGCGCACTAAACGAGATCTCGTGCATGTCTATAAATATCCGCGGAATTAGTGAGATTACAAAGGCCAATGATCCTATAAATATCCTGTAATCGATCGATAGCTAGATAGATGTGACAGCGAGAAGAATAATGGACCACGCAATTAAGAAAATGTCTTTGGCCCCAAGGAGTGGTGTATCGTTTGCTTCCCAATAACAACAAAACTAAACAAATTCAACAACAAAAACGAAAAAAAAAAACCATCATCAAAAACGCATTTGTCATTTAATGTTCCGGAAACACAATACAACGAAGCAGGTGAAATTTACATTGATTGGCAGAAGGTACTTTTTAATTCTAATGTGAACCTCCTTTATAACAGAGTATAAGGCGGTCATTGCTCCGAAAACCGAACCTGATGATTACGTAATGTGCCACTTGGGGCCTTAATTAGTTCACGGAAGTCGTGCATAATATTCCTCTAGCAGTTTAACATTTATTCATAATGAAATTAAATCTAATATTTTTTACGTATATCACGTGACTGCTCAGTGTCTATCACATGATTATAACATGTCATACGGTAATGACATCACGTGACAATGGAACGGTTACACGTGAGAGTGCTGTCTTATATACTGTAAGATATAAATACATTTCAGAAATTGTTCTATGTTGTGTTCGACTTAGTCAAGGGGCCGCGGTGGCCGAGTGGTTAAGGTGTACCGACACTTTATCACTAGCCCTCCACCACTGGGTTGCGAGTTCGGAACCTACGTTGGGCAGTTGCCAGGTACTGACCGTAGGCCGGTGGTTTTTCTCCGGGTACTCCGGCTTTCCTCCACCTCCAAAACCTGGCACGTCCTTAAATGACCCTGGCTGTTAATAGGACGTTAAACAAAAACAAACAAACCAATCGACTTAGTCAAGAGTAAACCAAACTGCAGTTTATGTAAACAAAAACAAACCTATCGACTTAGTCAAGAGTTAACCAAACTGCAGTTTATGCGACTGTATACCGCAATTTGCGGCGATTTGGCAAATAGCTTTTCGTCACAATCACTTTAAACTTGCTGACGTCAGTGTTTTGGTAGGGTTTGATTAGGAAACGTCCTTATATAGATAACGAACAAAAGTAAAATGTAGATATGAGCTTTTATCCGCAACCATATCTAACTATCCACTCAATTCCTATACAAAGCCGGTTACAGGTAAACAAAATGTGGGCATTAATTTTACAATGAACATTTTATATCGAAGCATCAATAGAAATGCATTTGCTTTCTACCGGAATGAAATATGCATGTATTAATTTACAGAACCCAACAAGTAGAGGACCCTTTTTCATTATTAAGTGATATATGATGAGTTTATTTATAAATACAACTCCATGTAAGAATGATAGAGACACTATTGCAATATTGTCGCACCCTACTAAGTCTCCAAACATTTTTTTCTCTCCTTTTTTTATATATATATATTTTTTAATTTTGCAGATTTGCCTCAGAAATTCGACAATTTACTTGTCTGTACTGTCGTTATTACTACTTGACAATTATCTATTTCAAGTAATACGCATCCAACATTTGTTTGTTAGGATCCAGTACCTATAATGGATTATACCGTCGTTATTACTTACAAGACCCTATACATCTTTTTATTTGGTATTTAGTTGGATGGATACTTCTACAGAAATTCCGTCCCATGCTCTCAGCTTTCCAGTAAAACTACAATTGTCAAGTCTACCCTCATTGTATTAACTGAGTAGTGGAGAAGGGCCTTGTACAGCAACAAAATTTAATGCATGCATGTTCTGCTGCAATTTTGAACTATCCAAGGCCGCTGTGTTCCGATGGACCTCCTTTTGGAGAAGCCGAGGGTCTGTGTGTTAGGGGATGGAGCAGTTTAAGTCAGGCATAACCAGCATCAAATGTACGTCACGGGAAGTCATATATATATGTGAGTTTGAAACAGTACCAACATGGTACATAATATCCTTAAAGGAGTTCCACAGGGTTCTATCCTCGGACCGACCATTTTTAACATCTTTATCAATGATGTTTGCTTCTTTAAAGCAAGATACTTAATGTTTAACTATTCTGATGATAATACCCTGTCATATACCAAAAGTGAGATGTCCATCGCAAAACGTATTTTAGGAAGAGAGAGAGAGAGTGAGATTCTTATCGACTGGACAGTTTCAGACAATTGGTTAAAAATCAAAAAAAGAGTACAATGTTTAACTTTGGTGACATTGTATTTTAGTGTGAGGAAACCGTCAAACATGGGAGAGCTTCTATAGATTCTTTCTTAAATTTTGATTTAAAAAATTTCAAAAAATACAATACGCTTAAAAACCGTCTAGGCAGATACATTTACTTGGACGCCTTGAAAGGTATGCTACTTTTGAGAGGAACTATTTATCACGACTTTTGTAATGGAAAATTTTTACTTTTGTCCTTCGGTATAGCATTTTTGTTCAAAGTCAATCTCCCAGAAGTATGAAAAAAATCCAGTTTAAAACATTGAAATTTTGTGTATCAAGATATTATTTCAAGTTTTGATACATTCTTGAAAAGGGTATTTTTTCTACCCTTCATCTCAACAGGATTCGGCTTGCACATGTAGCTATAGAAACGTCTAAGATTTTAAATGAAGCTAGTCCATGTTTTTCACGAGATTTAATTCACGAGAAATCCACATTTTTATTATATGATGTTGCTAGAACTATCACCGTTGATAATACGTAACAAACAGTTTAATTGTTTTAGCTGCTTTGGTTTGATTTTGTTCAACGTCATATTAACAGCCAGGGTCATTTAAGGACGTACGTGCCAGGTTTGGAGGTGGAGGAAAGCCGGAGTATCCGGAGAAAAACCACCGGCCTACAGTCAGTACCTGGCAACTGCCCCACGTACGTTTCGAACTCGCAACACAGTGGTGGAAGGCTAGTGATAAAGTGTCGGGACACCTTAACCACTCGGCCACCGCGGCCCCCTATTTTAGCTGCCACGAGTTGAAAGGTTTAACTGACCATATAAGGACAGCTACATCTTTTAATTATTTTGGAAATCTCACGCTAAAAATATAGATTCTGTATGTGCCGATTGTGATAACACTCAGTAGCAGTCACATATCATAATTTCAATTTTATGATATATTTAATAGTGTAACTCATAAATAAAATCAAAGTGTAAACAAAGAAATAAACATAGTTGTGGTTATCTCCCTTATCTATGATGAATGGCGTGATAAGGTCAAATCTGGTATCTATAAGTTAGTTTGTATTTTAATTAAAAAAATAAATGAATAAATAAATAAAAGAAATAAAATGAAAAATATATATATATAAGATTACTTGATTTTACTTAGGTACCAATCAGTTGTTAGGATAACTTCAGGGAACACGGGATATGTTTTAAATGGTTACTGGCCATGGGCCCCGTACATGATCGCAAGAGAGCATTTCTAAATCCAATATTTCTCCGAGCTGATTTATTGCTCAATTCAATAACGTCATCCACTGGGGCCACATTGATCAACAGAAACTCAACGATCTACTCTTGCCCCCTGACTCAAGTATATTGAAATAAATAATGAATTTGAACTGCGTGATTTTGGTCTCCAGGATATGTCAGTTTCTTGAGACCCTACGTTTCAAACAAGGGGGAGGTAATCTAGTATTAGAATTTAGTGGAACTATTCTTAACAAAAGCACATAGAGTACATGTTTATATACAATGCGTCACATAGATTTACCTAACTGACTGCCGGACAGGATAAGCCGTCCCTTCTTAAGTTAACAATTAGTTTAAGTTGATTTCTATTTTATTTTTGCTAACTTTCCGTGGTGATTTTCCTCTCTGACATCATTGACAAGTCTAAGTAGAACAAACCAGCTGTACAATACGGACTAACATATATTATTAACTATTGTAGTGAAAATCAGGGGAGTTATCTCCCTTGGTTGAAACTCTCTCCATACGTGTGCGCTCACGCACTGTAAATGTCAAACCACAAAACATGAGTACTCATAACTGCACTGTCGGGTCTCGTGTGGAGCTTTCCTTTGTCTTTAGAGAAGGCTGGTGAACTATCTTACACCAGTTTTCTCCACACCATATTCATGCAAGAAGGCGCCATCCACTTTTGGCGTTTATGAACGATTATGAAGCTATTTTTATGAATCTCGAAAAATCTCAGCTGAAAATTAGTCCTTTATGTCTGCCGAAAATTTGATTACACGAATACTACAAATGCATGGAAGTTAAAATCTTAGCAGTTCTAGCTTGAATTAACCCCAAAATGGTGCCAGTCGAACAAAAAAAAATCCCGATCTGTTCACTTGAAGCAATATGCCCGACATTAAATTACGGGTCAAAGTGCTTGTTCATGCATGTGGAACAACTGGAACCAATAGAACAAATCTAGACATAGTCGAGTGTAAGGCTAAATGAATTTCTAAAAAAACCTTTCTCCAATAACACATTTATTTGACATAGCAACCATGGCGTAGCTTTCAAACAATAAATCGTTATCTCGTCGGATATTGTGTACATTATATCATATATTTGATGTTCATGAAAAAAGTCATATTCGATGATAATAGTAAATTCACAGAAATAAACATTGTCTCTCTACGAGTCTATGCTTCGATGTCTGCGATTTCATACCAGTAAGGATTCGCTGACCAACTTATGACGAAAGGACAGGAGTTTCATTCAACAAACAACTGTTACAACGCGGGAGACTCCAATGATGTAGGCCTCATTTCCGAGAAAGCAGACAGGAGTCCAATGCCTCATTATGATGTCGTCTGGTGGACTAAAGAGACATATCTGCTACTGGAAACTTCATTAGTAGTAACGTCGTGAAATGAATGAATGGTTCTCATAGACACGGACCGCGGGGTATACAGTTCGTTAGGTCAATATTGCTTATAAAACGTCTGGGAAGTCAACACATCAGACAACCGTCTTAACTCGGTATTAACATTAGACAACCGTCTTAACTCGGTATAAACATTAGACAACCGTCTTAACTCGGTATAAGCATTGGACAACCGTCTTAACTTGGTACGAACATTGGACAACCGCCTTAACTCGGTATAAACATTGGACAACCGTCTTAACTCGGTATAAACATCAGACAACCGTCTTAACCTGGTATGAACATCAGACGACCGCCTTAACTCGGTATAAACACTGGACAACCGTCTTAACTTGGTATAACATTGGACAACCGTCTTAACTTGGTATGAACATCAGACAACCGTCTTAACTCGGTATAAACACTGGACAACCGTTTTAACTCGGTATAAACATTGGACAACCGTCTTAACTTGGTATGAACAATAGACAACCGTCTTAACTCGGTATAAACATTGGACAACCGTCTTAACTCGGTATAAGCATTGGACAACCGTCTTAACTTGGTATTAACATTAGACAACCGTCTTAACTCGGTATAAACATTGGACAACCGTCTTAACTCGGTATAAACATTGGACAACCGTCTTAACTTGGTATGAACATTGGACAACCGTCTTAACTCGGTATAAACATTAGACAGCCGTCTTAACTCGGTATAAACATTGGACAACCGTCTTAACTCGGTATAAACATTGGACAACCGTCTTAACTTGGTATAAACATTAGACAACCGTCTTAACTCGGTATAAACATTGGACAACCGTCTTAACTCGGTATAAACATTGGACAACCGTCTTAACTTGGTATGAACATTGGACAACCGTCTTAACTCGGTATAAACATTGGACAACCGTCTTAACTTGGTATGAACATGAGACAACCGTCTTAACTCGGTATGAACATTAGACAACCGTCTTAACTCGGTATAAACATTGGAGAACCGTCTTAACACGGTATAAACATTGGACAACCGTCTTAACTTGGTATGAACATTGGACAACCGTCTTAACTCGGTATGAACATTAGACAACCGTCTTAACTCGGTATAAACATTGGACAACCGTCTTAACTCGGTATAAACATTGGACAACCGTCTTAACTTGGTATGAACATTAGACAACCGTCTTAACTCGGTATAAACATTGGACAACCGTCTTAACTTGGTATGAACATTAGACAACCGTCTTAACTCGGTATAAACATTGGACAACCGTCTTAACTCGGTATAAACATTGGACAACCGTCTTAACTCGGTATGAACATTAGAAAACCGTCTTAACTCGATATAAACATTAGACAGCCGTCTTAACTTGGTATGAACATTAGACAACCGTCTTAAATCGGTATAAACATTAGACAACCGTCTTAACTCGGTATAAACATTAGACAGCCGTCTTAACTTGGTATGAACATTAGACAACCGTCTTAACTTGGTATATACATTAGACAGCCGTCTTAACTTGGTATGAACATTAGACAACCGTCTTAACTTGGTATAAACATTAGACAGCTTAAGTCGATCTAAATATCAGACAATCTGTCATTTTTTTACCTTAAACAAATCCTATATACCGATGCTTTAATTGTTCCCTCACACTATTATTACTGCAAAAGTAGACACGGACAGATCCATCAAGCAAGACTTAGGATAAATTGCAGCTCCTGAAATAGTCAGTTGTACTCACGTGACTTAGTTGACAGTCCTATGTGTTCTTGTAATCAGTCTGCTGAAACTACAGAGCATTTCCTCCTCCATTGCCCCAACTACCAGTAACTAAGAATTCAATGTTTTAGGAACCTTCCTCCTCATTATAATATTAATACCTACTACAATGTATATGGTAGTCTAGACTTGCCAGTACAGTACAATGGAACCTTTTTTATTGTGTCCAAATCTTTATTAGTCAGTCTAAGCGCTTTTTACAGTTAATTATCATTTATCTATGATCTATGATATCAATTAAGAATGGTATTGCAGTATTATTTGTATGACTACTACTTTTCAAACCAGGTACAGCCCTGATGTCTCTATAGTCATACATCGTATGTTATCATGTTATCAGCACTTGTTCCTAAAATGAGATGCCCCCAAAATCATCCCTTTCTAAACCCTTCCATCCTTTCTCTTTCTTTCCCCGGCACGTGTTTGGTTTGTTTTATTTAACGTCCTATTAACAGCCAGGGTCATTTAAGGACGTGCCAGGTTTAGAGGTGGAGGAAAGCCGGAGTACCCGGAGAAAAAACACCAGCCTACGGTCAGTACCTGGCAATTGCCCCACGTGGGTTTCGATCTTGCAACCCAGTGGTGGAGAGTGTTAAAGTGTCGGGACACCTTAACCACTCGGCCACCGCGGCGCCCCCTGCATGTGTTATATATATATAATACATATGAAATCGTCAGCACTGTTTTATAGCCATTACAGAAGTACTTATTTCTGAATCCTTTCATGTTTTGTATAATTATGTACTATTGCAATTTACAATAATAAAATAAAGTTTAAACTAAACATAATATCAGACAACCTTCTAAACTCAATCGCAACACCAGACAACTGTCTGAGTCAATTTAAACATCAGACAACCTTCTGAATTCTCTGTGGTTTATATATCTGATAGGTAGTTAGTTATGGCATATGACTGAGATACGATCGAGTGTTTCATGTTGTTAGTTATAAGGACTTAGTCCCATATTAAATCCAAATTTCTATTCTTACAATTCTTCTCTGCGGTACCAATACTTTTCTCAACCCTTGGATGTTTGTTTGGTTAGACAGTGGAGCTCTCTCGTTGTGTATGGATTTGTGTCTTTATCGTTACGGTCACATCAAAGTTATCCTATATACAGACTTCGTTATCTCTGATAACTCAAACTCTGATAACTCAAACTCTGATATCTCAAACTCTGATAACTCAAACTCTGATATCTCAAACTCTGATATCTCAAACTCTGATAACTCAAACTCTGATAACTCAAACTCTGATATCTCAAACTCTGATAACTCAAACTCTGATATCTCAAACTCTGATATCTCAAACTCTGATATCTCAAACTCTGATATATCAAACTCTGATATATCAAACTCTGATATCTCAAACTCTGATATTTCAAACTCTGATAACTCAAACTCTGATATCTCAAACTCTGATATCTCAAATTCTGATAACTCAAACCCTGATAACTCAAACTCTGATATCTTAAACTCTGATATTTCAAACTCTGATATCTCAAACTCTGATAACTCAAACTCTGATATCTCAAACTCTGATAACTCAAACTCTGATATCTCAAACTCTGATAACTCAAACCCTGATAACTCAAGCTCTGATAACTCAAACCCTGATAACTCAAACTCTGATATCTCAAACTCTGATAACTCAAACTCTGATATCTCAAACTCTGATATCTCAAACTCTGATATATCAAACTCTGATATATCAAACTCTGATATCTCAAACTCTGATATTTCAAACTCTGATAACTCAAACTCTGATATCTCAAACTCTGATATCTCAAATTCTGATATCTCAAACTCTGATAACTCAAACTCTGATATCTCAAATTCTGATAACTCAAACCCTGATAACTCAAACTCTGATATCTCAAATTCTGATAACTCAAACTCTGATAACTCAAACTCTGATATCTCAAACTCTGATATCTCAAATTCTGATATCTTAAACTCTGATATTTCAAACTCTGATAACTCAAGCTCTGATAACTCAAACTCTGATATCTCAAACTCTGATAACTCAAACTCTGATATATCAAACTCTGATAACTCAAACCCTGATAACTCAAACTCTGATATCTCAAACTCTGATATCTCAAACTCTGATAACTCAAACTCTGATATCTCAAACTCTGATAACTCAAACTCTGATATCTCAAACTCTGATATCTCTACTCATCTGATTTCCGACATTAACAAGAGCTGTTGGAGAACAGAATAGCTCGTCTCGCAAATGTTTGTCAATAAATAATCAAATATATTAATTGGAATGGTTTCGCAAATTGCATTGATAATATTTATATTGTTTACTTGATCAGATTATGTTTTGTGAATTCATGCAATTTTCAAAACCATACCATTTTATATATATATAAATTATTTATTGACAAACATTCGGGAGACAAGCTATGCTGTTGTAGATTAAATGAATATATTAAATACAAATGTTATTGCTTTTGGACATATTTCTTCAATTTTTTGACAAAATATTATCCTAATGAGAGTTGTCTCCCTTGAAAAATGTGGACCGGTATAAATTGTCTATTGTGAGCATTTTCACATTGTTTTATTTTCAGTTTTACCCCAAGAAGGGATAGTGGAACTCTATAGGGACTCTTTTACCAAATATCAACACCCTAGTACAATCATAAAGTGATGTGTTAAATAGCTTTCAACATTTGCACAAAAATTACAAAAAAATGTGTTTTTTCCCCCAAAAAATATTTCAGTTTAATTCCGGCAAGGGATATTTTATGCCTTACAACACTCTCAATATGAACTTAACACAAAGTCCAAAGATTTAAAAACAAAAACAAAAAAACACAGATTTAAAAAGAAAAAATTCAATATACTTTTTTAAGTTTTACTCCAGGAAGGGATCGTCTTGCTCCATAGGGACTCTATTGCCAAATATCAGCACCCTAGTACAATTATAAAGTGATGTATTGAAACCTCTTAACACTTGCACCAAAAACTTAACGCAGATATATTCAAGTCCAAAAATTTAAAAATTCTGGTTTTTTCCCCAAAAAATCTTTTAGTTTAACTCCGGCAGGGGATAGTTTAACCCAAGAGGGAGTCTATTACCAACTATCAGCACCCTAGTACAATTATAAAGTGGTGTATTAATACCTTTCAACACTTGCACCAAAAACTTAACGCAAAAAATTTCTAAGTCCAAAAATTTTCAAAAATCTGGTTTTTTTCCCAAAAATCTTTTAGCAGGGGATAGTTTAACCCCCACAGGGACCATAAATTACTATGCCTTTCAACACTTGCACCCAAAATTTAACATTTGGAAAACCGACGCCGACGCCGGAGTGACAACATAAGCTCTCACTCTTCTTCGAAGAGACGAGCTACAAATGCTATACAAAAATACCTTACATACATAAAAAAAATAAATGTTTTACCATTAAGGATAGTAATTCTTCAAGTCATATTTTCATGATCCAGTGTCAGGTATGGATGGAGTAATCAGCGAGATATAAAGGTTTTGATCTAGTACTCGTAGGCAGAACAATAAACATCCGTCGAATGTCTGGTTAGTCATATACAGCTTTGTAATAGCCTCATTGAAATACTTTTCCCTTTGAGTTGTTAGGTAGCATGTGCAAAGTCAAAGTCTTTCCTGAAGTTTGAGGAATACCAATAATCAGGAATTGATTAAATATTTTCCAACACATTAAGCACAACTTGGTATTATGACTATAAAGCTAACAAAGTTTAAAAGAAATCAAAAGAAATAAAAGAATGAAGGATCTTAAAACAAAAATCAAGCACTGAAATAAGCAAAGGACAAAAACTTTTGCCAAAAATTGTCGAAAATAAATGCTGGTCAAGGAAGCCAAATTGTACATGTATATCATGAATATGATGCCTTGAAGGTTTCAACAAAAATCGGTCGAAAACTGTGGGAGGAAATTTCCGGGGAAGACTGAAGTGATAGAAATAGACAAAAATGTCGATAAATTTAGCAAAAGTTGTCGAATGGACACACCGTTCTGGGAACAACACATCAGTTTCATGATTATAGAGCCTACAAAGTACAACGGAATCGGTCGAAAAATATAGGATCTGGCAAATATAGGATCCGGCAAATGTAGGATCCGGCAAACATAGGATCCAGAAAATACAGGATCCGGCAAATGTAGGATCCGGCAAATGTAGGATCCGGCAAATATAAGATCCGGCAAATGTAGGATCGGGCAAATGTAGGATCCGGCAAATGTAGGATCCGGCAAATATAGGATCCGGCAAATATATGATCCGGCAAATACAGGATCCGGCAAATGTAGGATCCGGCAAATGTAAGATCCGGCAAATATAGGATCTGGCAAATATTGGATCCGGCAAATATAGGATCCGTCTAATGTAGGATCCGACAAACATAAGATCCGGCAAATATTGGATCCGGCAAATATAGGATCCGGCAAATGTAGGATCCGTCTAATGTAGGATCCGTCTAATGTAGGATCCGGCAAATATAGGATCCGGCAAATATAGGATCCGGCAAATGTAGGATCCGTCTAATGTAGGATCCGACAAATATAAGATCCGGCAAATATAGGATCCGGCAAATGTAGGATCCGGCAAATATAAGATCCGGCAAATATTGGATCCGGCAAATATAGGATCCGGCAAATGTAGGATCCGTCTAATGTAGGATCCGTCTAATGTAGGATCCGGCAAATATAGGATCCGGCAAATATAGGATCCGGCAAATATAGGATCCGGCAAATATATGATCCGGCAAATACAGGATCCGGCAAATATAGGATCCGGCAAATATATGATCCGGCAAATACAGGATCCGGCAAATATTGGATCCGGCAAATATAGGATCCGGCAAATATATGATCCGGCAAATACAGGATCCGGCAAACATAAGATCCGGCAAATGTAGGATCCGGCAAATGTAGGATCCGGCAAATGTAGGATCCGGCAAATATATGATCCGGCAAATACAGGATCCGACAAATATAGGATCCGGCAAATATATGATCCGGCAAATACAGGATCCGGCAAATGTAGGATCCGGCAAATGTAAGATCCGGCAAATATAGGATCTGGCAAATACAGGATCCGACAAATATAGGATCCGGCAAATGTAGGATCCGGCAAATATTGGATCCGGCAAATATATGATCCGGCAAATACAGGATCCGGCAAATGTAGGATCCGGCAAATGTAAGATCCGGCAAATATAGGATCTGGCAAATACAGGATCCGACAAATATAGGATCCGGCAAATGTAGGATCCGGCAAATATTGGATCCGGCAAATATATGATCTGGCAAGCAAAAGATCCGGCAAATATATGATCCGGCAAATGTAGGATCCGGCAGATATAGGATCCGGCAAATATAGGATCCGGCAAACATATGATCCGGCAAATATTGGATCCGGCAAATATAGGATCCGTCTAATATAGGATCCGGCAAATATATGATCTGGCAAGCATAAGATCCGGCAAATATATGATCCGGCAAATACAGGATCCGGCAAATATAGGATCCGGCAAAAATCAAATACTGAAATAAACAAAGGTCGATAACGTTTGCAAAAATTGTCAAATCAAAATCACTTTCAGGGAAACACAACATATCATGGTTATACAGCATACAAAGTTTAAAAGTGGTCGGCTGAAAAATGAAGGAGATCTTAGGATAAACAGAAGTTTACGCCGGACGGACGGACGGACGACGCCACACCATCGTACTCCTGTCAAATATGGCGGACGTAAAATTTTATCAATAAATAAAATGGTAGCCACATATGTAGGGTAGTTCAGTTATCACGGGGAACTCAGTTACGTTTTCTGTAGCATCAAGAGTCTTATTTAGGCTGAATAGCTCATAACTGACAAACCATGCTCTTTACAGTTGTGATGGTAAACCGGTTACTCGAGGTAAACAGCGGCTAATCTAGCATTCATTTCACATTCATGTTGGATGTTTACGTCCTTGTCTGCCAGGCTAAAGATCAGCTCGTGTCCTTGAGTCCGTTAGTATTCATTATCCGGGCGACTACAGCCTAGAAACGAAAATCAATGTTTATTCATAGGATTCTTGGAGGATATAGTTTGTAGCACAGAATGCTTGGTAAGAATCAAACAGCGAATGTTAAGTGTAGCGGAAACATCTCACACAAAGGAGGGTTATTAAAGTAAATTCAAACTACGTGTGTAAGCAAAGATGTCCCCTATTTGTTTTTCTTATTCCTAATTTAATTCCTTCAAGAAAGAAAGAAAGAAAGAAAGAAAGAAAGAAAGAAAGAAAATATCATTACAGTATCAATTATAAATATATCGATAAACACATATTAGTAATTGTATATACCAAGCTAGGACATTTTGTTTTTAGGACATTTAAAATTAGAGATAAAAACATCATGACATTTCTGTTAAAAATCGTACCTACCAAAATGTTCCGGAAACAAGAGAGAATATTGACATAATAACGTAATTCTAACGCAAAATTGATAAAACGAGGCGAGGAAAAAAATGAAGAAAAACAAAGATTAGTATTGAGGTAAATGAAGTACAAGGAGAATTGGACCACATGTTCCAGGAGAGTCCGCGTGTCTGCTTCATCGACGACACCCGTCATACAAATCTAGGTCACGACGACACCCGCCATACAAATCTAGGTCACGACGACACCCGTCATACAAATCTAGCTCACGCCGACACCCGTCATACAAATCTAGCTCACGCCGACACCCGTCATACAAATCTAGCTCACGCCGACACCCGTCATACAAATCTCGGTCACGACGACACCCGTCATACAAATCTCGGTCACGACGACACCCGTCATACAAATCTCGGTCACGACGACACCCGCCATACAAATCTAGGTCACGACGACACCAGTCATACAAATCTAGCTCACGCCGATACCCGTCATACAAATCTCGGTCACGACGACACCCATCATACAAATCTCGGTCACGACGACACCCGCCATACAAATCTAGGTCACGCCGACACCCGTCATACAAATCTAGCTCACGCCGACACCCGTCATACAAATCTCGGTCACGACGACACCCGTCATACAAATCTCGGTCACGACGAAACCCGTCATACAAATCTCGGTCACGAGGACACCCGCCATACAAATATAGGTCACGACGACACCTGCCATACGAATATAGGTCAAACCCGGGCTACGTCACATTCTCAAGATGAGAGTTATAGGGCGGTGATACCAGGTACAATTTTATCGAAAAGTATCGAACATGACAGATCTCACATCTCACAAGGAAATACAATATTTCCAAATGAGATAAATTTGTCGACCATTGGGATTCCCGTAGTCTTCATCAACATGCATCTCCCCAAACTTTCTGCTGTTAATTCAACCGTCAGTAGTCGTCATCTGTCACAGAAATATGATGATGGACACCATCACTTAAATATCATACCAGGGTCGTGTTAAACCCTAAGTTGGCAACTCAGGAACTACAAGTTGTTTGTTTGTTTTACGTCCTATTAACAGCCAGGGTCATTTAAGGACGTGCCAGGTTTGGAGGTGGAGGAAAGCCGGAGTACCCGGAGAAAAACCACCGGCCTACAGTCAGTACCTGGCAACTACCCCACGTAGGTTTCGAACTCGCAACCCAGAGGTGGAGGGCTAGTGTTCAAGTGTCGGGACACCTTAACCATTCGGCCATCGCGGCCCCCTTGGCAATTACAAACCGAGGTAAATAAGTGGCTTTGAAGAATATGTCGTATCCTTGATCTCAAGTCCTATCGACGTGGTCAGTGACGTTTTTGTTCTAACACATCGTCAATATACCTAAATATGAAAGTGACGATCTCTGTTACCTGTTCCGTTAATCTCTCCAGTAAATTTTGTATAACCATTCCCACGATCAAATCTTGGGTGTATTCTCTAGGTTCCTAATCGTATGTTTTCAACAGTGTCTATGTACAAATGTAGCTATAACACCGTTCGCATTTCTTAGAAAATAAAGCCCTCATCACAAAACAGCGAAGTCGTTCCTTAAGTTTTCAATAGGGAATTGTAATGTAAACAGCAGAAAAACAAAACGTTTTAATGGAAGACACGTCCTTAAGGAGCGGATGTTCAAGATTTATTTATTTTTTTTCAGAACCCGCATTCCGTTTATTCCACCTCTGGAGTAAACAGCGTCCCAATAGGAGTACAGTTATAACCTAATTGTATTAAGTTTGGTAGTAAACAACATAGGTAAAGGCTTAGTTGAACAACTACTCAAACCATCAATAAAACGTTTTATAATGAGTCTTACGAAGCTTAGCAATCCAATATAAACGAGGGAGGTCCGCATCGTACCAACTATCCAGATTTTTGAAAGATTGCAATACTGAAGAATTATTGGTTTCGTCATTTAAAAAAAACTGGACAATTTGTAAGTATCCTGGTTATCAAGCAAGCAAATAGTAGTATATTGAAAATGTAACAAAACATCTCTAAAAACTACAGTCACTTTCCTTTGGTGATAATTATGGATTTTGTGCAAAATGCTTAAAGGAAGACATACTTTTAGATAACACAAAGCAAGGAGCCGATCATCTGTCGTAAAAAGGAAAACTTATATAAATATATTTAAAGCAATCATAAAAATATCAAGCCTTGTTCCAAAATGGTTCATTTCACGTACAGAAAGCTAATGCCCGAAACAAGATTGCAATATGGCTTTAAAATACCACTAAATAAATTATAGTAAGTCCTCCATGTAGTGGTCTGTTTCATTTCTAATCTGGGTATAGCTGTAATGTATAGTGGTATATTATTAAATTTCTATATTTTATAGATATCAATAATTAATATCCCATAGTTAACGTGTTTATTGTGAGAACATAACTTGGAACATTTTAATAGGCGAACTGATTTATAATATTTAATAGGCGAACTGGTGTGTTGTCATTGTGACGAGTCAGTCTACCACACGACATCCCACTCGCCCGACTGGTGTGTTATTATTGTGACGAGTCAGTTTACCACACAACATCCCACTCGCCCCACTGGTGTGTTATTATTGTGACGAGTCAGTCTACCACACGACATCCCACTCGCCCCGACTGGTGTATTGTTATTGTGACGAGTCAGCCTACCACACGACATCCCACCCGCCCGACTGGTGTGTTGTTATTGTGACGAGTCAGTCTACCACACGACATCCCACTCGCCCCGACTGGCGTGTTGTCATTGTGACGAGTCAATACGTCTACCACACGACATCCCACTCGCCCCACTGGTGTATTGTTATTGTGACGAGTCAGTCTACCAAACGACATCCCACTCGCCCCTGACTGGCGTGTTGTTATTGTGACGAGTCAGTCTACCACACAACATCCCACTCGCCCCGACTGGTGTGTTGTTATTGTGACGAGTCAGTCTACCACACGATATCCAACTCGCCCGACTGGTGTGTTGTTATTGTGACGAGTCAGTCTACCACACGACATCCCACTCGCCCCACTGGTGTGTTGTTATTGTGATGAGTCAGTCTACCACACAACATCCCACCCGCCCGACTGGTGTATTGTTATTGTGACGAGTCAGTCTACCACACAACATCCCACCCGCCCGACTGGTGTATTGTTATTGTGACGAGTCAGTCTACCACACAACATCCCACTCGCCCCACTGGTGTATTGTTATTGTGACGAGTCAGTCTACCACACAACATCCCACTCGCCCCACTGGTGTGTTGTTATTGTGATGAGTCAGTCTACCACACAACATCCCACCCGCCCGACTGGTGTATTGTTATTGTGACGAGTCAGTCTACCACACAACATCCCACCCGCCCGACTGGTGTGTTGTTATTGTGACGAGTCAGTCTACCACACAACATCCCACCCGCCCGACTGGTGTGTTGTTATTGTGACGAGTCAGTCTACCACACAACATCCCACTCGCCCCGACTGGTGTATTGTTATTGTGACGAGTCAGTCTACCACACGACATCCCACTCGTCCCGACTGGTGTGTTGTTATTGTGACGAGTCAGTCTACCACACGACATCCCACTCGTCCCGACTGGCCTGTGTTGTTATTGTGACGAGTCAGTCTACCACACGACATCCCACTCGCCCCACTGGTGTGTTATTATTGTGACGAGTCAGTCTACCACACGATATCCAACTCGCCCGACTGGTGTGTTGTTATTGTGACGAGTCAGTCTACCACACGACATCCCACTCGTCCCGACTGGTGTGTTATTATTGTGACGAGTCAGTCTACCACACAACATCCAACTCGCCCCACTGGTGTGTTATTATTGTGACGAGTCAGTCTACCACACGACATCCCACTCGCCCGACTGGTGTGTTGTCATTGTGACGAGTCAGTCTACCACACGACATCCCACACGCCCGACTGGTGTGTTATTATTGTGACGAGTCAGTCTACCACACGACATCCCACTCGCCCCACTAGTGTGTTATTATTGTGACGAGTCAGTCTACCACACGACATCCCACACGCCCGACTGGTGTGTTATCATTGTGACGAGTCAGTCTACCACACGATATCCCACTCGCCCGACTGGTGTGTTGTTACTGTGACGAGTCAGTCTACCAAACAACATCCCACTCGCCCCACTGGTGTATTGTTATTGTGACGAGTCAGTACGTCTACCACACGACATCCCACTCGCCCGACTGGTGTGTTGTTATTGTGACGAGTCAGTCTACCACACGACATCCCACTCGGCCCCGACTGCCGTATTGTTATTGTGACGAGTATTGCCTACGACCTTGATATAAAGGTATCGATTTGTCGTTGTTATTTTCGTCCCAAGTAAACGATCGGTATCCTCTCGTTCTGGGCCGCGGGGTAATGGATAATCGAGGAGTTAGTGGTCTTTAATTGTACGTGACAGAAGTCCGTAATTATTTTATAGATCAATACTAGAAGTCGTCCAGGTGCAGAACTATTTGTACATTCGACTGTGATTGATTCTGCAGTTATAAACGAAATGCGTCTGTTATTTTTATACTGCTATACATGTTTTTGACTTGTGGTACACTCTAAAAAGCCTGCCTGCCTGCCTGTCTCTCTGTCTCTCTGTCTCTCTGTCTGTCTGTCTGTCTCTCTCTCTCTCTCTCTCTCTCTCTGTCTGTCTGTCTCTCTCTCTCTCTCTCTCTCTCTCTCTCTCTCTCTCTCTCTCTCTCTCTCTCTCTCTCTCTCTCTCTCTCTCTCTGCCTGTCTGTCTCTTCTCTGTCTCTCATATCTCTCTCTCTCTGCCTGTCTGTATCTCTGTCTCTCTGCCTGTCTGTCTCTCTGTCTCTCTGTCTATCAGACCAAACACTACACCAAACAAGTCGACCTTGGCCATTCTGTCCTCCGACTGTTCGTCCGGCTATGCATTCACACAGTTTTTAACGGATCGGTGGAAATTGTGCCACCTAAAATGTTTTTGTTTTTTACCCTTTTTTCAAAGAGTTATACCCCCCCCCCCCCCCCCCCCCCCCCCCCTCTAAATATACAATACGAATGCTTTTAAAAATAACCAATTTTATCTGATTTTAACGTAACAGCAAACAACATGAAATCTAAAACAACAAATGACGTCACAATGTTATAGAGCAAATAGCTCTTAAATTCTTCACGTTCCTACACACTGGTGTGTTGTCGCGAAAATAAATTCCGGTGATCGGGCTTTAAAGTATTATGTACGTGTATACAGCGTGGCATCTGACGTTATTGGACGAGTGGGATTCAATATACGTCTGTTAACACTACTGTTGTACTTTATTGCCCGGATGTTAGGTTATTAAGGAAGAACGGCCCGAGGTATATAACACTATATAATAAGTTAATAGTTGTAAGGGTTTACGAACGTTAGGGAAAGTGGCGACTTCAATATCTGGACGTCGTGGGTAATAAATAGAGAATAATACGGCAATAGAATAAGTGCAACTGTCGACAGAGATTTAGGGAGCCAGACGGATATATGGATTTCGTTAGAAGTACAGTGTACATGTAATGAAATGATTTTTTTTGTGTTCTGTTTGTTTGTTTATTGTTGATTTTTTTTCTTTTCCTTTTTTTTCTTTTTTGTTTTTGTTTTTTGTTGTTTTGTTTTTGTTGTTGTTTGTTTGTTTGGTTTTTTTTTTGGTGGTTTTTTGTTTTTTGTTTTTGTTTTTGTTTTCTGTTTTTTGTTTGTTTTTATATATCTATAATCTTGTGATATATATTGTATACATATTAGAATATATTATTATGTTTATTCAGTAACTGGCGAGGCTGCGTAGCGTGTGTTAAAGATATGCAAGTACACGAATATTTTCTAACTCATCATTAAGGCGACCTATTTTGGGCTCTTATTGCATATTACACATATCAAATTTGAAATATTCATAACGTTTCCCGTGAAAATATAAATTGTACCAGTTAAGATAGGTCTTATATCTTATAAGCAGATGTATTTTCAAATCCATATATTTCAATTTCTACTCGAGTTGGACTCAATGAAACTACCAAACTTAATCTGTTTCAACACTGATCAGTGCGTATGAATACCTAGACAAAATCCTTCCGCGGAACAATTTCATTTTTTCTACATTGTTGTTATAAACATGGAATAATTATTAAAATTATCAAATTTATAATGTATTCTTGTATTTTATGAAAGGCCAGATATGCTAAATACTTTTATTTCGACAAAATAATGCTGTTTTTAATCTTAAAATTGCGGACTATTTTACTCGACCAACTAGACATGCACAATACGGAACTCCTTTTCCGCATTTGGACTTGCAAACGCTTCGAGACATTTATATCTAGACCGGCTTTTTTATTCGAAAAAAAGCACAATTGAAGTATAAGGATTTAATCTTGATTTGGTCGGTTTCATAGGGTCATAAATTAAGTTGCTCTTGAGACAAATTTAATGAATTAAGTTGCTCTAAAGACAAATTTAATGAACTGCTTTTCGCAGTTCATTAAATTTGTCTCAAGAGCAACTCAATTCATGACCCCGTGAAATCGACCAAATCAAGATTCAATCCTTGTTTTTTGTTGATGTTAATTAGATATATTTCTATAACGTAGTTGTTATTTGTTGATGTTAATTAGATATATTTCTATAACGTAGGTGTTATTTGTTGGTGTTAATTAGATATATTTCTATAACGTAGGTGTTATTTGTTGGTGTTAATTAGATATATTTCTATACCGTAGGTACCATTTGTTGGTGTTAATTAGATATATTTCTATAACGTAGTTGTTATTTGTTGGTGTTAATTAGATATATTTCTATAACGTAGGTGTTCTTTGTTGGTGTTAATTAGATATATTTCAATAGCATATGTATTATTTGTTGTTGTTTATAGATATGTATCATACCGTTGATGATCTTTGATACACTTTCAATGATATAGTAGAACGTCTTCAATGTACATACATGAACTTATTCAATAGACTTTTAGAATCAACACTGATTCCCTCCTTAATACATCTTTTCCCACTTTTACATCAATTATTTCAACATTGCTTTGATAGTTAAAGAACTGTAGCGTTTATATAGGATGTCTTACTTATAAATAAATCATTGTATAAGGCTTCTCGAGAGCGCAACGAGAACATATATTTAAATTTTGACGTAGGTCCCATGGTGAACCAGAATTCCGTTCGCTGTCAAAAACATTCAACAACCAGGAATTGGAATATTGTTTGCAAAGCAAGACGTTATGTCGGATTCCTTTTCGCAGTTTAATCGATATAATCCCTGAAGTTCAGTTTTATTGAATAAAACTAAAGATGTTATATATCATGCGCAGAACACGTGATTGCGGTGCCGTCTGTGTGATGGCGCTGGTGTACACACGAATGATTCGACGGTGATTAATCCTAAAATGTAAGATTTCCCTTTATCGTAAACCTTTATTAATTTGAATTTTATTTTTGAATTAATCTGCGACATTGGACAAGTCACGATCAAGATGATGGGTCAGCAACATGTTTATTCACGGCAGCCGCTTATGTACATCAAAATACACGGCCGCTTAGGCGCATACAAAATTAGCCATAATTAGATAATTAGATAATCCGTGGGTAGTAAAACAAGAAATTATTTAATTCAGACTTTATTAAAATCTATTTACACAAACAACACAAACACTTACGAAGTAGTCAAAAACTAATATGTGATTAAAAACTCGGAACTCGCACTTCTCAAGATTCGTTGATTAGAATGTTTGTCAATAAATGATGAATTCCGAAAAGAAAGGGCCGCCGCCTATAATATTACTGTATGGAAGATAGAGTCTAATAATGTCTTCAACATTTAATAACTGTATTCCTCATCACTATAAAAACTATTCTCCGACTTTGTGAAATTCCATTCAATACAACTATACACGCTCTGATTTCATGCTCAAATATCGGGTCGTCAACGAAATAAGACCGCAGGAAATGATTAACTCCATAACGTCCATGTTGAGAAAGCCACTTACCGTAAAAATTGTTTTCCTGGATATATAGGGAACATGGTAATATACCTGTCTGGGAGTGTGTGATTAAAAGACAAAGGGTTATAAACAACTTCTCGTTTATAGTCAACTGGGAAATCTTCAAACTACATCAAAGGAAGTGATCTTTGATATGCCGAGAAAAACAAACGGAGAAACATTCTCACTTTCAGACGTGAAATTCATTAAAAACATCAGAAACTGAATGTATACTTAGACAGATATATTCTATTTTATCAATTCAATAGTCATACCAAACTCAAAATGTTCATCACTAAAAACAGTTATAATTATATATATACAATATCAATCACCAACAACAGGTATAACTACATACAATGTACATCACCAACAACAGGTATAACTATATACATACAATATACAAATGTACATCACCAACAACAGGTATAACTATATACATACAATATACATCATCTACAACAGGTATAACTATATACATACAATGTACATCACCAACAACAGGTATAACTATATACATACAATATACAAATGTACATCACCAACAACAGGTATAACTATATACATACAATATACATCATCTACAACAGGTATAACTATATACATACAATGTACATCACCAACAACAGGTATAACTATATACATACAATATACAAATGTACATCACCAACAACAGTTATAACTATATACATACAATATACATCATCTACAACAGGTATAACTATATACATACAATGTACATCACCAACAACACGTATAACTATATACATACAATATCAATCACCAACAACAGGTATAACTATATACATACAATATCAATCACCAACAACAGGTATAATTACATACAATGTACATCACCAACAAACAACAGGTATAACTATAGACATACAATGTACATCACCAACAACAGGTATAACTATATACATACAATGTACATCACCAACAACAGGTATAACTATATAATACAATATACATCACCAACAACAGGTATAACTATATAATACAATATACATCACCTACAACAGGTATATCTATATACATACAATGTACATCACTAACAACAGGTATAACTATGTACATACAATGTACATCACCAACAACAGGTATAACTATATACATACAATATACATCACCAACAACAGGTATAACTATATACATACAATGTACATCACCAACAATAGGTATAAATATATACATACAATGTACATCACCAACAACAGGTATAACTATAGACATACAATATAAATCACCAAAAACAGGTATAATAATGTACAAATAACTATATACATACAATATACATCACCAACAACAGGTATAACTATATACATACAATGTACATCACCAACAACAGGTATAACTATAGACATACATTGTACATCACCAACAACAGGTATAACTATAGACATACAATATACATCACCTACAACAGGTATAACTATATACATACAATGTACATCACCAACAACAGGTATAACTATATACATATAATATACATCACCAATAACACGTATAACTATATAATACAATATACTTCACCAACAACAGGTATAACTATATACATACAATGTATATCACCAACAACAGGTATAACTATATAATACAATATACATCACTAACAACAGATACAACTACAGTTGTGTATATAATACAATGTACATCACCAACAACAGGTATAACTATATACATACAATGTACATCACCAACAACAGGTATAACTATATACATACAATATACAAATGTACATCACCAACAACAGTTATAACTATATACATACAATATACATCATCTACAACAGGTATAACTATATACATACAATGTACATCACCAACAACACGTATAACTATATACATACAATATCAATCACCAACAACAGGTATAACTATATACATACAATATCAATCACCAACAACAGGTATAACTACATACAATGTACATCACCAACAAACAACAGGTATAACTATAGACATACAATGTACATCACCAACAAACAACAGGTATAACTATAGACATACAATGTACATCACCAACAACAGGTATAACTATATAATACAATATACATCACCAACAACAGGTATAACTATATAATACAATATACATCACCTACAACAGGTATATCTATATACATACAATGTACATCACTAACAACAGGTATAACTATATACATACAATATACATCACCAACAACAGGTATAACTATATACATACAATGTACATCACCAACAATAGGTATAACTATATACATACAATGTACATCACCAACAACAGGTATAACTATAGACATACAATATAAATCACCAAAAACAGGTATAATAATGTACAAATAAATATATACATACAATATACATCACCAACAACAGGTATAACTATATACATACAATGTACATCACCAACAACAGGTATAACTATAGACATACATTGTACATCACCAACAACAGGTATAACTATAGACATACAATATACATCACCTACAACAGGTATAACTATATACATACAATGTACATCACCAACAACAGGTATAACTATATACATATAATATACATCACCAATAACACGTATAACTATATAATACAATATACTTCACCAACAACAGGTATAACTATATACATACAATGTATATCACCAACAACAGGTATAACTATATAATACAATATACATCACTAACAACAGATACAACTACAGTTGTGTATATAA
Source organism: Pecten maximus (assembly GCF_902652985.1). Classification (NCBI taxonomy): domain Eukaryota; kingdom Metazoa; phylum Mollusca; class Bivalvia; order Pectinida; family Pectinidae; genus Pecten; species Pecten maximus. Next base: position 2,288,655 of record NC_047032.1, on the reverse strand, counting down.
TACAATGTACATCACCAACAACAGGTATAACTATATACATACAATATACATCACCAACAACAGGTATAACTACATACATACAATATACATCACCAACAACATATATAACTATATACATACAAAGTACATCACCAACAACAGATATAACTAACATCGAGCTTCTTTTTACATTGATGTAAAATGCTGTGCTTATAAAACTGTATTTATCTTCTTCCGAAAGTAATATGTTTTTTACCGTTTAAAGGTGTGGTTGGTATATTTCTATATCTTGTTTACCGTTATTATTTGTTTGTGATCATGTTGTATTGTTGATGCAATGTAAACATTTGTCACGTAATTATATACTAAAAACTAATAACAGTCAATGCCTCCGATTTCACATTGTGTAATGGACGAACCATCTGGCGATGTTGATCTACATAATTTGATATGTAAATATTTCGGTAATTGTATCTTGTCTGGAGGTGTAGCAGAGACAGGCTATAATAGACCTTTATAAGCTACATTGACCGTGATGGTGACACTAGTCAGATGTTACACATCACACGATGTCAACGCCATGGATTTATACGTGTGTATGATAGGGAGCAGAAAACAAGTAGTAAACAGAATAACGTTATGATGTCTGGTGTTGTGAAACATGTCTGGTGTTGTGTAACATTATGATGTCTGGTGTTGTGTAACATTATGATGTTTGGTGTTGTGTAACATTATGATGTCTGGTGTTGTGTAACGTTATGATGTCTGGTGTTGTGTAACGTTATGATGTCTGGTGTTGTTTAACATGTCTGGTGTTGTGTAACGTTATGTTGTCTGGTGTTGTGTAACATTATAATGTCTGGTGTTGTGTAACATTATGATGTCTGGTGTTGTGCAACATTATGATGTCTGGTGTTGTGTAACATTATGATGTCTGGTGTGTTACGTTATGATGTCTGGTGTTGTGTAACATTATGATGTCTGGTGTTGTGTAACATTATGATGTCTGGTGTGTTACGTTATGATGTCTGGTGTTGTGTAACATTATGATGTCTGGTGTTGTGTAACATTATGATGTCTGGTGTTGTGTAACATGTCTGGTGTTGTGTAACATTATGATGTCTGGTGTTGTTTAACATGTCTGGTGTTGTGTAACGTTATGATGTCTGGTGTTGTGTAACATTATGATGTCTGGTGTTGTGTAACATTATGATGTCTGGTGTTGTGTAACATTATGATGTCTGGTGTTGTGTAACATTATAATGTCTGGTGTTGTGTAACATTATGATGTCTGGTGTTGTGTAACATTATGATGTCTGGTGTTGTGTAACATTATGATGTCTGGTGTGTAACATTATGATGTCTGGTGTTGTGTAACATTATAATGTCTGGTGTTGTGTAACGTTATGATGTCTGGTGTTGTGTAACATTATGATGTCTTGTGTTGTGTAACATTATGATGTCTGGTGTTGTGTAACATTATGATGTCTGGTGTTGTGTAACGTTATGATGTCTGGTGTTGTGTAACATGTCTGGTGTTGTGTAACATTATGATGTCTGGTGTTGTGTAACATGTCTGGTGTTGTGTAACATTATGATGTCTGGTGTTGTGTAACATGTCTGGTGTTGTGTAACATGTCTGGTGTTGTGTAACATTATAATGTCTGGTGTTGTGTAACATGTCTGGTGTTGTGTAACATTATGATGTCTGGTGTTGTGTAACATGTATGGTGTTGTGTAACATTATGATGTCTGGTGTTGTGTAACATGTCTGGTGTTGTGTAACATTATGATGTCTGGTGTTGTGTAACATGTCTGGTGTTGTGTAACATTATAATGTCTGGTGTTGTGTAACATTATGATGTCTGGTGTTGTGTAACATTATGATGTCTGGTGTTGTGTAACATTATGATGTCTGGTGTTGTGTAACATGTCTGGTGTTGTGTAACATGTCTGGTGTTGTGTAACATTATAATGTCTGGTGTTGTGTAACATTATGATGTCTGGTGTTGTGTAACATTATGATGTCTGGTGTTGTGTAACATGTCTGGTGTTGTGTAGCATTATTATGTTTGGTGTTGTGTAACATTATGATGTCTGGTGTTGTGTAACATTATGATGTCTGGTGTTGTGTAACATTATGATGTCTGGTGTTGTGTAACATTATGATGTCTGGTGTTGTGTAACATGTCTGGTGTTGTGTAACATTATGATGTCTGGTGTTGTGTAACATTATGATGTCTGGTGTTGTGTAACATTATAATGTCTGGTGTTGTGTAACATTATGATGTCTGGTGTTGTGTAACATGTCTGGTGTTGTGTAACATTATGATGTCTGGTGTTGTGTAACATTATGATGTCTGGTGTTGTGTAACATGTCTGGTGTTGTGTAACGTTATGATGTCTGGTATTGTGAAACATTATGATGTCTGGTGTTGTGTAACATTATGATGGCAGGTGGTGTGTAACATTATGATGTCTGGTGTTGTGTAACATGTCTGGTGGTGTGTAACGTTATGATGTCTGGTGTTGTGTAACATTATGATGTCTGGTGTTGTGTAACATTATGATGTCTGGTGTTGTGTAACATTATGATGTCTGGTGTTGTGTAACATTATAATGTCTGGTGTTGTTTAACATGTTTGGTGTTGTGTAACATGTCTGGTGTTGTGTAACATGTCTGGTGTTGTGTAACATGTCTGGTGTTGTGTAACATGTCTGGTGTTGTGTAACATTATGATGTCTGGTGTTGTGTAACATTATGATGTCTGGTGTTGTGTAACATTATAATGTCTGGTGTTGTGTAACATTATGATGTCTGGTGTTGTGTAACATGTCTGGTGTTGTGTAACATTATGATGTCTGGTGTTGTGTAACATTATGATGTCTGGTGTTGTGTAACATGATGATGTCTGGTGTTGTGTAACATGTCTGGTGTTGTGTAACATGTCTGGTGTTGTGTAACATTATGATGTCTGGTGTTGTGTAACATTATAATGTCTGATGTTGTATAACATGTCTGGTGTTGTGTAACATGTCTGGTGTTGTGTAACATTATGATGTCTGGTGTTGTGTAACATGTCTGGTGTTGTGTAACATTATAATGTCTGGTGTTGTGTAACATTATGATGTCTGGTGTTGTGTAACATTATGATGTCTGGTGTTGTGTAACATGTCTGGTGTTGTGTAGCATTATTATGTCTGGTGTTGTGTAACATTATGATGTCTGGTGTTGTGTAACATTATGATGTCTGGTGTTGTGTAACATTATGATGTCTGGTGTTGTGTAACATTATGATGTCTGGTGTTGTGTAACATGTCTGGTGTTGTGTAACATTATGATGTCTGGTGTTGTGTAACATTATGATGTCTGGTGTTGTGTAACATTATAATGTCTGGTGTTGTGTAACATTATGATGTCTGGTGTTGTGTAACATGTCTGGTGTTGTGTAACATTATGATGTCTGGTGTTGTGTAACATTATGATGTCTGGTGTTGTGTAACATGTCTGGTGTTGTGTAACGTTATGATGTCTGGTATTGTGAAACATTATGATGTCTGGTGTTGTGTAACATGTCTGGTGGTGTGTAACGTTATGATGTCTGGTGTTGTGTAACATTATGATGTCTGCTGTTGTGTAACATTATGATGTCTGGTGTTGTGTAACATTATGATGTCTGGTGTTGTGTAACATTATGATGTCTGGTGTTGTGTAACATGTCTGGTGTTGTGTAACATTATGATGTCTGGTGTTGTTTAACATGTCTGGTGTTGTGTAACGTTATGATGTCTGGTGTTGTGTAACATTATGATGTCTGGTGTTGTGTAACATTATGATGTCTGGTGTTGTGTAACATTATGATGTCTGGTGTTGTGTAACGTTATAATGTCTGGTGTTGTGTAACATTATGATGTCTGGTGTTGTGTAACATTATGATGTCTGGTGTTGTGTAACATTATGATGTCTGGTGTGTAACATTATGATGTCTGGTGTTGTGTAACATTATAATGTCTGGTGTTGTGTAACGTTATGATGTCTGGTGTTGTGTAACATTATGATGTCTTGTGTTGTGTAACATTATGATGTCTGGTGTTGTGTAACATTATGATGTCTGGTGTTGTGTAACGTTATGATGTCTGGTGTTGTGTAACATGTCTGGTGTTGTGTAACATTATGATGTCTGGTGTTGTGTAACATGTCTGGTGTTGTGTAACATTATGATGTCTGGTGTTGTGTAACATGTCTGGTGTTGTGTAACATTATAATGTCTGGTGTTGTGTAACATGTCTGGTGTTGTGTAACATTATGATGTCTGGTGTTGTGTAACATGTATGGTGTTGTGTAACATTATGATGTCTGGTGTTGTGTAACATGTCTGGTGTTGTGTAACATTATGATGTCTGGTGTTGTGTAACATGTCTGGTGTTGTGTAACATTATAATGTCTGGTGTTGTGTAACATTATGATGTCTGGTGTTGTGTAACATTATGATGTCTGGTGTTGTGTAACATTATGATGTCTGGTGTTGTGTAACATGTCTGGTGTTGTGTAACATGTCTGGTGTTGTGTAACATTATAATGTCTGGTGTTGTGTAACATTATGATGTCTGGTGTTGTGTAACATTATGATGTCTGGTGTTGTGTAACATGTCTGGTGTTGTGTAGCATTATTATGTTTGGTGTTGTGTAACATTATGATGTCTGGTGTTGTGTAACATTATGATGTCTGGTGTTGTGTAACATTATGATGTCTGGTGTTGTGTAACATTATGATGTCTGGTGTTGTGTAACATGTCTGGTGTTGTGTAACATTATGATGTCTGGTGTTGTGTAACATTATGATGTCTGGTGTTGTGTAACATTATAATGTCTGGTGTTGTGTAACATTATGATGTCTGGTGTTGTGTAACATGTCTGGTGTTGTGTAACATTATGATGTCTGGTGTTGTGTAACATTATAATGTCTGGTGTTGTGTAACATGTCTGGTGTTGTGTAACGTTATGATGTCTGGTATTGTGAAACATTATGATGTCTGGTGTTGTGTAACATTATGATGGCAGGTGGTGTGTAACATTATGATGTCTGGTGTTGTGTAACATGTCTGGTGGTGTGTAACGTTATGATGTCTGGTGTTGTGTAACATTATGATGTCTGGTGTTGTGTAACATTATGATGTCTGGTGTTGTGTAACATTATGATGTCTGGTGTTGTGTAACATTATAATGTCTGGTGTTGTTTAACATGTTTGGTGTTGTGTAACATGTCTGGTGTTGTGTAACATGTCTGGTGTTGTGTAACATGTCTGGTGTTGTGTAACATGTCTGGTGTTGTGTAACATTATGATGTCTGGTGTTGTGTAACATTATGATGTCTGGTGTTGTGTAACATTATAATGTCTGGTGTTGTGTAACATTATGATGTCTGGTGTTGTGTAACATGTCTGGTGTTGTGTAACATTATGATGTCTGGTGTTGTGTAACATTATGATGTCTGGTGTTGTGTAACATTATGATGTCTGGTGTTGTGTAACATGTCTGGTGTTGTGTAACATGTCTGGTGTTGTGTAACATTATGATGTCTGGTGTTGTGTAACATTATAATGTCTGGTGTTGTATAACATGTCTGGTGTTGTGTAACATGTCTGGTGTTGTGTAACATTATGATGTCTGGTGTTGTGTAACATGTCTGGTGTTGTGTAACATTATAATGTCTGGTGTTGTGTAACATTATGATGTCTGGTGTTGTGTAACATTATGATGTCTGGTGTTGTGTAACATGTCTGGTGTTGTGTAGCATTATTATGTCTGGTGTTGTGTAACATTATGATGTCTGGTGTTGTGTAACATTATGATGTCTGGTGTTGTGTAACATTATGATGTCTGGTGTTGTGTAACATTATGATGTCTGGTGTTGTGTAACATGTCTGGTGTTGTGTAACATTATGATGTCTGGTGTTGTGTAACATTATGATGTCTGGTGTTGTGTAACATTATAATGTCTGGTGTTGTGTAACATTATGATGTCTGGTGTTGTGTAACATGTCTGGTGTTGTGTAACATTATGATGTCTGGTGTTGTGTAACATTATGATGTCTGGTGTTGTGTAACATGTCTGGTGTTGTGTAACGTTATGATGTCTGGTATTGTGAAACATTATGATGTCTGGTGTTGTGTAACATGTCTGGTGGTGTGTAACGTTATGATGTCTGGTGTTGTGTAACATTATGATGTCTGCTGTTGTGTAACATTATGATGTCTGGTGTTGTGTAACATTATGATGTCTGGTGTTGTGTAACATTATAATGTCTGGTGTTGTTTAACATGTCTGGTGTTGTGTAACATGTCTGGTGTTGTGTAACATGTCTGGTGTTGTGTAACATGTCTGGTGTTGTGTAACATTATGATGTCTGGTGTTGTGTAACATTATGATGTCTGGTGTTGTGTAACATTATAATGTCTGGTGTTGTGTAACATTATGATGTCTGGTGTTGTGTAACATTATAATGTCTGGTGTTGTGTAACATTATGATGTCTGGTGTTGTGTAACATGTCTGGTGTTGTGTAACATTATGATGTCTGGTGTTGTGTAACATTATGATGTCTGGTGTTGTGTAACATTATGATGTCTGGTGTTGTGTAACATGTCTGGTGTTGTGTAACATGTCTGGTGTTGTGTAACATTATGATGTCTGGTGTTGTGTAACATTATAATGTCTGGTGTTGTATAACATGTCTGGTGTTGTGTAACATGTCTGGTGTTGTGTAACATTATGATGTCTGGTGTTGTGTAACATTATGATGTCTGGTGTTGTGTAGCATTATGATGTCTGGTGTTGTGTAACATGTCTGGTGTTGTGTAACATGTCTGGTGTTGTGTAACGTTATGATGTCTGGTGTTGTGTAACATTGTAATGTCTGGTGTTGTGTAACATTATGATGTCTGGTGTTGTGTAACATGTCTGGTGTTGTGTAACATTATAATGTCTGGTGTTGTGTAACATGTCTGGTGTTGTGTAACGTTATGATGGCTGGTGTTGTGTAACATTATGATGTCTGGTGTTGTGTAACGTTATGATGTCTGGTGTTGTGTAACGTTATGATGTCTGGTGTTGTGTAACATGTCTGGTGTTGTGTAACATTATAATGTCTGGTGTTGTGTAACATTGTAATGTGTGGTGTTGTGTAACATTGTAATGTCTGGTGTTGTGTAACATTGTAATGTGTGGTGTTGTGTAACATTGTAATGTCTGGTGTTGTGTAACATTATGATGTCTGGTGTTGTGTAACGTTATGATGTCTGGTGTGTAACGTTATGATGTCTGGTGTTGTGTAACATTATGATGTCTGGTGTTGTGTAACATTATGATGGCTGGTGTTGTGTAACATGTCTGGTGTTGTGTAACATGTCTGGTGTTGTGTAACATTGTAATGTGTGGTGTTGTGTAACATTGTAATGTCTGGTGTTGTGTAACATTATGACGTCTGGTGTGTAACGTTATGATGTCTGGTGTTGTGTAACATTATGATGTCTGGTGTTGTGTAACATTATGATGTCTGGTGTTGTGTAACATTATGATGTCTGGTGTTGTGTAACATGTCTGGTGTTGTGTAACGTTATGATATCTGGTGTTGTGTAACGTTATGATGTCTGGTGTTGTGTAACATTATGATGTCTGGTGTTGTGTAACATTATGATGTCTGGTGTTGTGTAACATGTCTGGTGTTGTGTAACATGTCTGGTGTTGTGTAACATTATGATGTCTGGTGTTGTGTAACGTTATGATGTCTGGTGTTGTGTAACATTATGATGTCTGGTGTTGTGTAACATTATGATGTCTGGTGTTGTGTAACATTATGATGTCTGGTGTTGTGTAACATTATGATGTCTGGTGTTGTGTAACATGTCTGGTGTTGTGTAACGTTATGATGTCTAGTGTGTAACATTATGATGTCTGGTGTTGTGTAACGTTATGATGTCTGGTGTTGTGTAACATTTTGATGGCTGGTGTTGTGTAACGTTATGATGTCTGGTGTTGTGTAACATTATGATGGCTGGTGTTGTGTAACATTATAATGTCTGGTGTTATGTAACGTTATGATGTCTGGTGTTGTGTAACATGTCTGGTGTTGTGTAACGTTATGATGTCTGGTGTTGTGTAACATTATGATGTCTGGTGTTGTGTAACATTATGATGTCTGGTGTTGTGTAACGTTATGATGTCTGGTGTTGTGTAACGTTATGATGTCTGGTGTTGTGTAACATTATGATGTCTGGTGTTGTGTAACGTTATGATGTCTGGTGTTGTGTAACATTATGATGGCTGGTGTTGTGTAACATTATAATGTCTGGTGTTGTGTAACATGTCTGGTGTTGTGTAACATTTTGATGTCTAGTGTTGTGTAACATTGTTATGTCTGGTGTTGTGTAACATTATGATGTCTGGTGTTGTGTAACATTATGATGTCTCCTGTGTAACATTATGATTTCTGGTGTTGTGTAACATTATAATGTCTGGTGTTTTGTAACATTATGATGTCTGGTGTTGTGTAACATGTCTGGTGTTGTGTAACATTATAATGTCTGGTGTTGTGTAACATTATGATGTCTGGTGTTGTGTAACATTATGATGTCTGGTGTTGTTTAACATTATGATGTCTCCTGTGTAACATTATGATTTCTGGTGTTGTGTAACATTATAATGTCTGGTGTTTTGTAACATTATGATGTCTGGTGTTGTGTAACATGTCTGGTGTTGTGTAACATTATAATGTCTGGTGTTGTGTAACATTATGATGTCTGGTGTTGTGTAACATTATGATGTCTGGTGTTGTGTAACATTATGACGTCTGGTGTGTAACGTTATGATGTCTGGTGTTGTGTAACGTTATGATGTCTGGTGTTGTGTAACATTATGATGTCTGGTGTTGTGTAACATTATGATGTCTGGTGTTGTGTAACATTATGACGTCTGGTGTGTAACGTTATGATGTCTGGTGTTGTGTAACGTTATGATGTCTGGTGTTGTGTAACATTATAATGTCTGGTGTTGTGTAACATTATAATGTCTGGTGTTGTGTAACATTATGATGTCTGGTGTTGTGTAACATTATGACGTCTGGTGTGTAACGTTATGATGTCTGGTGTTGTGTAACGTTATGATGTCTGGTGTTGTGTAACATTATGATGTCTGGTGTTGTGTAACATTATGATGTCTGGTGTTGTGTAACATTATGACGTCTGGTGTGTAACGTTATGATGTCTGGTGTTGTGTAACGTTATGATGTCTGGTGTTGTGTAACATTATAATGTCTGGTGTTGTGTAACATTATGATGTCTGGTGTTGTGTAACATTATAATGTCTGGTGTTGTGTAACATTATGATGTCTGGTGTTGTGTAACATTATAATGTCTGGTGTTGTGTAACGTTATGATGTCTGGTGTTGTGTAACATTATGATGTCTGGTGTTGTGTAACATTATAATGTCTGGTGTTGTGTAACGTGATGATGGCTGGTGTTGTGTAACATGTCTGGTGTTGTGTAACATGTCTGGTGTTGTGTAACATTATAATGTCTGGTGTTGTGTAACATTATGATGTCTGGTGTTGTGTAACGTTATGATGTCTGGTGTTGTGTAACATGTCTGGTGTTGTGTAACATTATGATGTCTGGTGTTGTGTAACATGTCTGGTGTTGTGTAACATGTCTGGTGTTGTGTAACATTATAATGTCTGGTGTTGTGTAACATTATGATGTCTGGTGTAACATTATGATGTCTGGTGTTGTGTAACATGTCTGGTGTTGTGTAACATTATAATGTCTGGTGTTGTGTAACATTATAATGTCTGGTGTTGTGTAACATTATAATGTCTGGTGTTGTGTAACGTTATGATGTCTGGTGTTGTGTAACATGTCTGGTGTTGTGTAACATTATGATGTCTGGTGTTGTGTAACATTATGATGTCTGGTGTTGTGTAACATTATGATGTCTGGTGTTGTGTAACATTATGATATCTGGTGTTGTGTAACATGTCTGGTGTTGTGTAACATTATGATGTCTGGTGTTGTGTAACATTATGATGTCTGGTGTTGTGTAACATGTCTGGTGTTGTGTAACATTATGATGTCTGGTGTTGTTTAACATTATGATGTCTGGTGTTGTGTAACGTTATGATGTCTGGTGTTGTGTAACATGTCTGGTGTTGTGTAACATGTCTGGTGTTGTGTAACATTATGATGGCTGGTGTTGTGTAACATTATGATGTCTGGTGTGTAACATTATGATGTCTGGTGTTGTGTAACATGTCTGGTGTTGTGTAACGTTATGATGGCTGGTGTTGTGTAACATTATGATGTCTGGTGTTGTGTAACATTATGATGTATGGTGTTGTGTAACGTTATGATGTCTGGTGTTGTGTAACATTATGATGTCTGGTGTTGTGTAACATTATGATGTCTGGTGTTGTTTAACATTATGATGTCTGGTGTGTAACGTTATGATGTCTTGTGTTGTGTAACATTATGATGTCTGGTGTTGTTTAACATTATGATGTCTGGTGTTGTGTAACGTTATGATGTCTGGTGTTGTGTAACATTATGATGTCTGGTGTTGTGTAACATTATGATGTCTGGTGTTGTGTAACATTATGATGTCTGGTGTGTAACGTTATGATGTCTGGTGTTGTGTAACATTATGATGTCTGGTGTTGTGTAACATTATGATGTCTGGTGTTGTGTAACATTATGATGTCTGTTGTGTAACGTTATGATGTCTGGTGTTGTGTAACATTATGATGTCTGGTGTTGTGTAACATTATGATGTCTGGTGTGTAACGTTATGATGTCTGGTGTTGTGTAACATTATGATGTCTGGTGTTGTGTAACGTTATGATGTCTGGTGTTGTGTAACATTATGATGTCTGGTGTTATGTAACATTATTATGTCTGGTGTTGTGTAACGTTATGATGTCTGGTGTTGTGTAACATTATGATGTCTGGTGTTGTGTAACATTATTATGTCTGGTGTTGTGTAACATTGTAATGTCTGGTGTTGTGTAACATTATGATGTCTGGTGTTGTGTAACGTTATGATGTCTGGTGTTGTGTAACATTATGATGTCTGGTGTTGTGTAACATTATGATGTCTCGTGTTGTTTAACATTATGATGTCTGGTGTTGTGTAACATTATGATGTCAAGTGTTGTGTAACATTATGATGTCTGGTGTTGTGAAACATTGTGATGTCTGGTGTTGTGTAACATTATGATGTCTGGTGTTGTGTAACATTAAGATGTCTGGTGTGTAACATTATAATGTCTGGTGTGTAACATTATGATGTCTGGTGTTGTGTAACATTATGATGTCTGGTGTGTAACATTATGATGTCTGGTGTGTAACGTTATGATGTCTGGTGTTGTGTAACATTAAGATGTCTGGTGTTGTGTAACATTATGATGTCTGGTGTGTAACATTATGATGTCTGGTGTGTAACATTATGATGTCTGGTGTGTAACGTTATGATGTCTGGTGTGTAACGTTATGATGTCTGGTGTTGTGTAACATGTCTGGTGTTGTGTTACATTATGATGTCTGGTGTTGTGTAACATGTCTGGTGTTGTGTAACGTTATGATGTCTGGTGTGTAACATTATGATGTCTGGTGTGTAACGTTATGATGGCTGGTGTGTAACGTTATGATGGCTGGTGGTGTGTAACATGTCTGGTGTTGTGTTACATTATGATGTCTGGTGTTGTGTAACATTATTATGTCTGGTGTTGTGTAACATTATTATGTTTAATGTTGTGTATTATTACAATTACTGTTACGATGTTTATTTGAAAACGACGACGTCTGTTTTCTTGTTAACATGACACGTATTGCTATGTATATAAATATATACATGTATATGCATTTTGTTTTTTGTGATGAGTCATTAGTGAATTGTCTTCACTAATCATTGTCAGAACGCTAATTACATATTGTTTATGTTTCGTCATGATAAGGTGTAACTGACAATAAATGCAGTATGTCTGATAAATTTGTGTTGGTTTATGGAAGGATAATTTGTTTTTGTGAATGGTTTAAATGAATATGTATTACCTGCACTACATTAAAATGATATGCATTAATTAATCTTGTTATGCTACAATTTGTATGCACGGATAAAGTAATTGAGATATTTCCGCATGCATGAATATTCACTGCGGCATGAAGCGTGATTTATCAAAAATGTGATAAATGTACGAAAGAACAATTAAAATTATCATATACAGATTACGGACTTAGCCGGCAATTGATTGTTACATTTTGTACGTTACACGTAACAAGACAAACAGGACGTAGAGAAGAGTCTATTTATAGGTCCACGTGATGTATATGATGACGTTGTTTATAAAGACCTTTTTATTTAACGACAACACTCGATATATCAGCCAGGTTAAACGGTTGTGCTCTTTGTCCATGCATGTCGTTTCGATTTCTCATATTGAAAATCAAGACGACCAAGATTGAGCTGGTGTTTCTCTCAGGCACGCAAAGACTTAATACAACGTAGCGATATATTGGTTGTCACTTTTCTTATGCAAATTTTTAAGAGTTATATGTCACGTGATTGTCTGAAAAAATGTCTTGTATTCCCAGAATTTTGTAAATGACAAGAGGATTAAGGAAATTGTAAACTCATATTTCTCTAACAAACATGGAAAATGACGGTTACAAGAAACGCGTATAACGAAAGAAAAATGTAAATAGAAACGAGCTGAAGATATCTGACATTCATTGGCATATAAGTGACATTAGCCATTTAACACAAAGGGAATTATCTTGCTTTTGTGCAGACAATTAGAATTGAAGATTTTTGACATCTGGATTCCGCGGATAACGATTCCTCAGTTAGAGTTTTTCAGTACAAATACGGGATGTTAACATCTCAGACAATTGATCTGTCTACCCGGGAACACAGCGGATAGAGATATTTATAACCACTGGCTCGGGATAAACCAGGGGAGAATTGTTAATCTCTGGTTTATAACGATTGTCTGTGCCGAATCTTGTATCAGTGAATCGAGTGCAATATAAATCGTTGTGCAATTTTACATTGATGTTCGTGGAATCACAAGATATACAATATCGAATGGCTTCTGTGCACGAACATTTTACTTTACAAGTAAACTTTCACGGAATCTTCTGCTGCCATTCCGATTGTAAAGGATGTCTTTGAATCCAATATTGGAAATCATTGAATAATGAGGGTTGTTGTACCTCTTAAACAGACTTCCGTTAACATGTTTTGGGTTCCTATGCCACTTCGGCTAGGTATCATAGCTTTAGGTTTTTAGAATCACAGCTCTTTGATGCAGTTTGATTCATTTCTTGGCTTTATCAGCTGTACCTGATTTTAAACCTATCATGGACCTTTTTTTTTTATTTATTGTCTATCACTTGTACAACTCTATATCTAAGGTTTAGTTAATGTGATTCTCGAACTTTAAAAATATATATACTGATCTAAGTATTCTCAAAATCGAAGAAATTTTAACCTGTTAAATCTGAAATGGAAGCATCTACATTGTACATGGCTGAATGTGGACATTGGCCAATATCAGACAAACTGAACATACGGTATATCATACGTCACACAAGACCTCACGTGACAATTTAACATTCCTATATTGAAATGCTGGTAATGTGTCGAGCGCGATACAATCGCTTGGACGCTCGATGTTAAAATCACACCGAGCAAAATGTCGCCCACTGATCAAATATTAATAAGATATCTGTGAAAGGTTACAACAGTAGCAAGATAGAGTTCGCTGTCCTCAATTCGTGACAACTGGAGCACGTGTTCACTGCAATGAGCCCACAAAAACCATTAGACAGAAAACGGCCAAGTACTCCCCGGAGATCCGGTAACGGCGATGGTCGGATTTGTCGATGACAGGCTAACAATACGTGTTATGATAAAAACATAATAACACCATTATAAGACGCAGTATAACATTCCCAATCAATAGTTTAGCACTAAGTTCCTGATATGTATAAAAAGTCTTATCTGGGAATGGCAACTTTCTATTAAAGGCTGCTGAGGCAAACATAGCTCGCTAAATGACCGCTGGGCCATGTTGTCCCTGACATTATTCTAATGTTGTTAACATTTTTGTTTGTTTTCAGTGCATTTATTCCCAGTTCCGTTGTTGATCAGCGCCCTAACTCCTGACAGGGTTCCGTTAGTGACCAGCGCCCTAACTCATGACAGGGTTCCGTTGGTTACCAGTGCCCTAACTCCTGACAGGGTTCCGTTGGTTACCAGTGCCCTAACTCCTGACAGGGTTCCGTTGGTTACCAGTGCCCTAACTCCTGACAGGGTTCCGTTGGTTACCAGTGCCCTAACTCCCGACTCGGTTCCGGTAGTGACCAGCGCCTTAACTCCTGACACGGTTCCGGTAGTGACCAGCGCCTTAAATCCTGACACGGTTCCGCTAGTGACCAGCGCCTTAACTTCTGACATAGTTCCGTTGGTGACCAGCGCCCTAAATCCTGACACGGTTCCGCTAGTGACCAGCGCCTTAACTTCTGACACAGTTCCGTTGGTGACCAGCGCCCTAAATCCTGACACGGTTCCGTAAGTGACCAGCGCCTTAACTCCTGACACGGTTCCGGTAGTGACCAGCGCCCTAACTCCTGACACAGTTCCGTTAACGTTGGTGTCCAGCGCCCTAACTCCTGACACGGTTCCGTTGGTGACCAGCGCCCTAACTCCTGACACAGTTCCGTTGGTGACCAGCGCCCTAACTCCTGACACGGTTCCGTTAGTGACCACCGCCTTAACTCCTGACACGGTTCCGATAGTGACCAGCGCCCTAACTCCTGACACAGTTCCGTTGGTTACCAGCGCCCTAACTCCTGACACAGTTCCGGTAATGACCAGCGCCCTAACTCCTGACACAGTTCCGTTAGTGACCAGCGCCTTAACTCCTGACACGGTTCCGGTAGTGACCAGCGCCCTAACTCCTGACACAGTTCCGTTAGTGACCAGCGCCCTAACTCCTGACACGGTTCCGTTAGTGACCAGCGCCCTAACTCCTGACACGGTTCCGGTAGTGACCAGCGCCCTAACTCCTGACACGGTTCCGTTAGTGACCAGCGCCCTAACTCCTGACACGGTTCCGGTAGTAACCAGCGCCCTAACTCCTGACACAGTTCCGGTAGTGACCAGCGCCCTAACTCCTGACACGGTTCCGGTAGTGACCAGCGCCCTAACTCCTGACACGGTTCCGTTAACGTTGGTGTCCAGCGCCCTAACTCCTGACACAGTTCCGTAAGTAACCAGCGCCCTAACTCCTGACACGGTTCCGATAGTGACCAGCTCCCTAACTCCTGACACAGTTCCGTAAGTAACCAGCGCCCTAACTCCTGACACAGTTCCGGTAATGACCAGCGCCTTAACTCCTGACACAGTTCCGGTAGTGACCAGCGCCTTAACTCCTGACACGGTTCCGTTTACGGGCCTGTTATTGTGGAATTCCTCGGACTCAGATGTTTCTGACTGCCTCTGATGTGTCCCTGGCATTAATTGTCTGTTGTCCCTAATTACGGTTATAATTACATGGTCGCTTCATTCCTCCTGCGGCATGACCTTAATATAGATTCCCCAGAGTCCTTTCATTTAAACGTTATTTACCAAAATTCGGTATTGCTGTTCTGTATAAACAAACCGACTTAATTTAAAACTATTCAAAAGCACACATATGTCTTTCATTTGAAATTAGGAAGTGATAAACATCACATATTTAGTCATATCGCTCCTCTTTGGTGTTCTAAGGAAACTATTTTGGTCAATGTCTTTTTGTCGAGTTCGTACAGAGAGTGTCCCTGTGATATCTATACGAGTTGGTTGTATTCGTAATCGAACGCGTCGAACCGAACCGGAGTTGTTTTTGATATCGCGCCACTTAAAGAGAGGTTGGCGAAACAGTTATGCTGCATTTCATTAAAGCAACATGGGATATCTTCATGTTTATAACTAATGTGAGATTAAATTCAATTATATTGTACCGTACATATTGGACATCAGTGGTACGGACCGGTTAAGGGAAAGCACGCGGAAGGTTATTAAATTATGAACAAACAGCGCTCAATTCTTATTTACGTTGTATATAAAAAAAAAGTGTCTTTTTACATATTTTACATACAATGTAAAAACAATGCAGGATCATTTAGATACATATCAAAACGCCGACACAAAATGATAAAACTTAAACAGATTATTTGCATAGGAGTAAACAAGAAATATCTTTTAAAAAGATAAACGGCATAGTTTTAATGCTGGTGGTTATAATGTAAAACTGGTGGTGAAATGAATTAACGAACTAATGCGTTTCAGCAATGATAACAAATCAGTTTGAATCATTTGTGTTGACTGCATTTGAATCAGGAATAT
Source organism: Pecten maximus (assembly GCF_902652985.1). Lineage (NCBI taxonomy): Eukaryota > Metazoa > Mollusca > Bivalvia > Pectinida > Pectinidae > Pecten > Pecten maximus. The sequence continues at coordinate 2,272,238 of NC_047032.1, read as the reverse complement.
AACTTTATTAATGTGTCATTTGAAAAAGTACACCATTTATTCAGCTTGCATTCAATCTTTACTTTATTTCGTTTTAAACTGTATACAATGTATCCGCATTTTGCATTTACCGCTTCATTGACCAATCACATACTTCATCGTGACCAGTAACGCCACCTGTCGCGTCATATCCGGGGCCAAAATAATATTATACAGCTATGCCGAAAAAGGACAAAAAGACACGCCCTGCGCCCAAGCAATAGATACTTGTAAGAAAACAAGAGGCTTTGTCACGAGAACTCCCGGCGTACACCAGTATATGATAAATATAGGTCAGTAGGCGGAAGTCACGGCCATCTTGTGTCACGACCAACCCGGACACATCATATAGTTTATACCTTAACCGGAAAACAAAATGGTATTTACCGAGGCTTCTCGGGCAGAAACCCTGGTCGGACAGTTAATTAATTAGATCCCTTTACAGATATCTTACCACTCCGCAGATGTGACCCCTGTCACACCGCCTCGGACATGGTGAGAAAACTTCCATTTTGTAGCCAGGGAAGTATTTTTTTAAACAGCATCACGTTTTCCGTAGTCAATAGTAACACTGACAGAAAATCGATTCTCCCATACATAAATCTTAATGTTTTGAAATGTTGATTGATGTACATGTACTACACCAACTGCTTTACGGTATCATTCGGAAGTAAATGTTCTTTTTTTGTTCAAGCGAGTTATGTGTGAAGCACGTCCGAGGAGTACCGATGGACACATTATTGTGAGGTACTGTATTCACTCGTACGTTACTGGTGTGAGATTATGTTGTATTACTGTGAGATAAAACAAAGATGATGTTGTACTGGTGTGAGATGTTGTGTGGGTGTAAGATGATGTTATGTTGGTGTGAGATGATGTTGTACTGGTGTGAGATGTTGTGTGGGTGTGAGATTATGTTATGTTGGTGTGAGATGATGTTGTACTGGTGTGAGATGATGTTGTACTGGTGTGAGATGTTGTGTGGGTGTGAGATGATGTTATGTTGGTGTGAGATGATGTTGTACTGGTGTGAGATGATGTTGTACTGGTGTGAGATGATGTTGTGTTGGTGTGAGATGATGTTGTATTGGTGTGAGATGATGTTGTACTGGCGTGAGATGATGTTGTGTTGGTGTGAGATGATGTTGTGTTGGTGTGAGATGATGTTGTACTGGTGTGAGATGATGTTGTGTTGGTGTGAGATGATGTTGTATTGGTGTGAGATGATGTTGTACTGGTGTGAGATGTTGTGTGGGTGTGAGATGATGTTATGTTGGTGTGAGATGATGTTGTACTGGTGTGAGATGATGTTGTACTGGTGTGAGATGATGTTGTGTTGGTGTGAGATGATGTTGTATTGGTGTGAGATGATGTTGTACTGGTGTGAGATGATGTTGTGTTGGTGTGAGATGATGTTGTACTGGTGTGAGATGATGTTGTGTTGGTGTGAGATGATGTTGTATTACTATGAGATAAAACAAAGATGATGTTGTACTGGTGTGAGATGGTGTTGTACTGGTGTGAGATGATGTTGTATTGGTGTAAGATGATGTTGTACTGGTGTGAGATGATGTTGTGTGGGTGTGAGATGATGTGGTACTGGTGTGAGATGATGTTGTACCGGTGTGAAATTATGTTGTGTTGGTGTGCGATTATGTTGTATTACTGTGAGATAAAACAAAGATGATGTTGTACTGGTGTGAGATGATGTTGTACTGGTGTGATATGATGTTGTACTGGTGTGAGATGATGTTGTGTGGGTGTGAGATGATGTTGTACTGGTGTGAGATGATGTTGTACTGGTGTGAGATGATGTTGTGTTGGTGTGAGATGATGTTGTATTGGTGTGAGATGATGTTGTACTGGCGTGAGATGATGTTGTGTTGGTGTGAGATGATGTTGTGTTGGTGTGAGATGATGTTGTACTGGTGTGAGATGATGTTGTGTTGGTGTGAGATGATGTTGTATTGGTGTGAGATGATGTTGTACTGGTGTGAGATGATGTTGTACTGGTGTGAGATGTTGTGTGGGTGTGAGATGATGTTATGTTGGTGTGAGATGATGTTGTACTGGTGTGAGATGATGTTGTACTGGTGTGAGATGATGTTGTGTTGGTGTGAGATGATGTTGTACTGGTGTGAGATGATGTACTGGTGTGAGGTGATATTGTACTGGTGTGAGATGATATTGTACTGGTGTGAGATGATGTTGCGTTGGTGTGAGATGATGTTGTATTGGTGTGAGATGATGTTGTACTGGCGTGAGATGATGTTGTGTTGGTGTGAGATGATGTTGTGTTGGTGTGAGATGATGTTGTACTGGTGTGAGATGATGTTGTGTTGGTGTGAGATGATGTTGTATTGGTGTGAGATGATGTTGTACTGGTGTGAGATGATGTTGTACTGGTGTGGGATGATGTTGTACTGGTGTGGGATGATGTTGTGTGGGTGTGAGATGATGTGGTACTGGTGTGAGATGATGTTGTACCGGTGTGAAATTATGTTGTATTACTGTGAGATAAAACAAAGATGATGTTGTACTGGTGTGAGATGATGTTGTGTTGGTGTGAGATGATGTTGTACTGGTGTGAGATGATGTTGTACTGGTGTGAGATGATGTTGTGTTGGTGTGAGATGATGTTGTACTGGTGTGAGATGATGTTGTGTTGGTGTGAGATGATGTTGTGTTAGTGTGAGATGTATTGTGTTGGTGTGAGATGATGTTGTGTTGGTGTGAGATGATGTTGTACTGGTGTGATATGATGTTGTACTGGTGTGAGATGATGTTGTGTTGGTGTGGGATGATGTTGTGTTGGTGTGAGATGTTGTACTGGTGTGAGATGAGGTTGTGTTGGTGTGAGATGATGTTGTGTTGGTGTGAGATGATGTTGTGTTGGTGAGAGATGATGTTGTACTGGTGTGAGATGATGTTGTGTTGGTGTGAGATGATGTTGTACTGGTGTGAGATGATGTTGTACTGGTGTGAGATGATGTTGTGCTGGTGTGATATGATGTTATACTGGTGTGAGATGATGTTGTACTGGTGTGAGATGATGTTGTGTTGGTATTAGATGATGTTGTACTGGTGTGAGATGATGTTGTGTTGGTGTTAGATGATGTTGTGTTAGTGTGAGATGATGTTGTGTTAGTGTGAGATGATGTTGTATTGGTGTGAGATGATGTTGAACTGGTGTGAGATGATGTTGTACTGTGTGAGATGATGTTGTGTTGGTGTGAGATGTTGTACTGGTGTGAGATGGTGTTGTACTGGTGTTAGATGATGTTGTACTGGTGTGATGTGATGTTGTGTTGGTGTGAGATGATGTTGTACTGGTGTGAGATGATGTTGTGTTGGTGTGAGATGATGTTGTGTTAGTGTGAGATGATGTTGTGTTAGTGTGAGATGATGTTGTACTGGTGTGAGATGATGTTGTGTTGGTGTGAGATGATGTTGTACTGGTGTGAGATGATATTTTACTGGTGTGAGATGATGTTGTGTTGGTGTGAGATGATGTTGTGTTGGTGTGAGATGATGTTGTACTGGTGTGAGATGATGTTGTGTTGGTGTGAGATGTTGTACTGGTTTGAGATGATGTTGTACTGGTGTGAGATGATGTTGTACTGTGTGAGATGATGTTGTGTTGGTGTGAGATGTTGTACTGGTGTGAGATGGTGTTGTACTGGTGTTAGATGATGTTGTACTGGTGTGATGTGATGTTGTGTTGGTGTGAGATGATGTTGTACTGGTGTGAGATGATGTTGTGTTGGTGTGAGATGATGTTGTGTTAGTGTGAGATGATGTTGTGTTAGTGTGAGATGATGTTGTACTGGTGTGAGATGATGTTGTGTTGGTGTGAGATGATGTTGTACTGGTGTGAGATGATATTTTACTGGTGTGAGATGATGTTGTGTTGGTGTGAGATGATGTTGTGTTGGTGTGAGATGATGTTGTACTGGTGTGAGATGATGTTGTGTTGGTGTGAGATGTTGTACTGGTTTGAGATGATGTTGTACTGGTGTGAGATGATGTTGTACTGGTGTGAGATGATGTTGTGCTTGTGTGAGATGATGTTGTGTTGGTGTGAGATGATGTTGTGTTAGTGTGAGATGATGTTGTGTTGGTGTGAGATGATGTTGTGTTGGTGTTAGATGATGTTGTACTGGTGTGAGATGATGTTGTGTTGGTGTGAGATGATGTTGTACTGGTGTGAGATGATGTTGTGTTGGTGTTAGATGATGTTGTACTGGTGTGAGATGATGTTGTGTTAGTGTGAGATGATGCTTTGACAAAAAAGTGTTGATAACTATTATTTCAATTCTGAAAAAAAAATCGCACATTTTTCGTAATTTGACTTGAAATACATATTTACAAAATTTTGGGGTATTTAAATTTAATAAAACATGCATCGGCCGGGAATCGAACCCGGGCCTCCCGCGTGGCAGGCGAGAATTCTACCACTGAACCACCGATGCTCGATAACGATTCGTTCGACTTCATATGACAACATGATTCAATCTCGTTTACATTTTTAAACTGTGTTAATTATGCATTACGTCAAATGTCTGAACAATGTCTGATAATTAACATAACTATATTTGTCATGAATAATAATCAATGATTATTTAAATCATTTTAATTTGCAATTAACGTGAGATGATGTTTTTTTACAATTAATTTCAATTTACAGTTGATGTCGGACATTGAGTTAAAGCAGATTTAACACATTAATTTCTCATTACGAAGAGTTCCCTTATCAATCCGACATAGGTCATGATGATATAAATACTGGTCTGTCGTCTGCATATTAAATTCATTTGATGATATTGCTGTACTTAAACTACTGTAGGTATAATCGTAGATATTGCTATACAGGTAATCTTATATCGAGGGCGGGAGTGACAGTAAAACTCAGGGATACACGAACGGACATGCAGTCACGTGACAAGACATTAACATGACAATACAATACAGGTGATATATACTCAGGTGGACATGTGAACTGGACAAACAGGTTTGACGGCTACATTTATTAATATAGAAAGTGGTCGTAATACCTGTTATAAAATGATGGTAATTACAACTTTGGTAATATACAGAAAGTCTGGAAGGTATAATCAAACTGTATGGTGTTAAACACTTACTTAAACATTGTTTTATTCTCAAGTTATATCTGGACAATTTCAATACCTAGAGCAACGTTTCGGTTCATCCCGTCCAGAATTCCGAGCATTGCCGGAAATGCCCGAGATATAGCAATATTCCTCCATAGTTCTTCATTTCGATAATTCGACATTTTTTCATGTTAGGCATACATTCGAATTCAGTACATTGATATTTTTCCAGCATTTTTGTAAATATTGTCAAAATTTGATGTTTTTCCGACCTGCATATCTGAATTAATCGGGGGAAATGTTACCTTTTACTACTGATTTTGAAATGCAAACCAGATTCGATTTGTTTGTTTACTGGGTTTATCGTGCCGTGAACTGCCAGTGTCCATTTTTGAGGTGAAGTCCCCTTGTAGTAGCTGGTGGCTACCTCACTAAACAACATACCCGTCACGTTCAATCCAAAGCAATAAGGATAAAGCGTATTGCACAAGGACATAACCTTATCAGCATTACCCTGTCCATTACTCAGCTTCCAGAAAAAAACACAAACCGCCACGGATAGGGAGCGTCGAACCCAAACTGTTATATGGTACATTCTGATTGGCTGTGGACTATACTGTACATTCTGATTGGTTGTGGTCTATACTGTACATTCTGATTGGTTGTTGACTATACTGTACATTCAGATTGGCTGTGATCTATACCGTTTGTTCTGATTGGCTTTGACATATACTGTTTGTTCTGATTGGCTATGGCCTATACTGGACATTTTGATTGGTTGTGGCCTGTACTGTACGTTCTTATTGGTTGTGGTCTATACTGTACGTTCTGATTGGTTGTGGTCTATTCTGTACGTTCTGATTCAATCTATAATATCCATGTGACATCCGTGTCTAACGTTTAAATATTTATTAATTTGGCACTGTATGCATTCATAACAATCATTGATAGATGTCTATCACTTTTTAAAAAAAAACATCTTACCATGACACTAACGAATTCTCGTCACCCATGATTTTTCTTGTCTGGTTCTTTAAAAAATTCAAATTTTCCGCGAAAACAAACGTATCGGATTAAATTGCATTGTCACATTCGGAACGTCTCTAATCAGGGGACGCCACTCTAATCGCTCTCCACTGGGACGTTGCTTTCGCTGTCACAAGTTAGTAAGTGGCGGTAATTTTGAACTTAAATGTTGCGTTGGACTATATAGACATCGTATATATGCGATTGAGTGATATGTGCATGATAATGGATTATCAGAGGACTGACATGTCACTGTGACTCAAGGAAAAAAGGTATACTATTGCGAAAAAAATAACTTTATTCGAGGCGGGGGTAAAAATTTCAAAATGGCGACTGTCGTCCCTTTTTCTGTTTTATTAGTAATTATCTCGATTTTTTAATAATTTTTTAAATCTCGATTTTTCTAAAAAAAAAATCATATGGTCGTTAAGTATATTGACCAGTCCATCCAGTAAATACGAAATATGTATGGTAAATTCCATTTTCATTGAGTTAGCCCCCTGTGGTATATATATGTTGAAATGTATTAAAATTGAATCCATTAAAAAAAGACGATATAATTATAAAATAGGTGCATCGGCCGGGAATCGAACCCGGGCCTCCCGCGTGGCAGGCGAGAATTCTACCACTGAACCACCGATGCTTGATATTAATACCGAACAATTTTCTGAGGGTGTCGTTTTATACTTGATATATTTTGATACGTACCAGATTAAAAAGGCAGTTTTGAAGTTAAATGATTTTGTCGACTACGTAATTAATTGTTGACGGAAAAAGTCAAAAGGTAAAAATAAGCAATTTTCATTTTATTATTTCTTTACCGGATGTTAGCCATATTCTGACGTAAATGTCGAGGTTTGTCCTAGGGGTCTTGTTTAACTGCAGACAAGACAAGAGACAAACATGTTTCTATGGGAGTCAGGTCAAAAGGAACCACCAGTACGCCATGTTTTACTACCCTTCCTACGCTTTTATAATCTCGATGTCTTACCAACGTTAATAGTTTAGGGTTTTCTCACAAGCCTTGACATTAAATTATCACTATCTTTCCGACAATCTGATTAATTCCATATCTTGATATATGGTGAAAGAACGCGAGATAGAGTTTCATTAGGAATGACGTTTAAAATCAAACTCCTTATAAACAGGTTCATGAAAATGCAAAAATTTATTGATCTAACACCAACAAGGTTTATTATATCGTGACATGCATCATCTGGGTGTCTTCGGCAGTATGTTTCAGTGAGATTGCACTATAAATCGGCAAAAGTTCCGGCCTATCATAAGGAGACATAACACGAACATACCGCAGCCTCCCAAAACACACATACGCACTCACCACACGCATGCATGTCGCACACACGGGAGGCCGTCCTTAAATGACCTTAGCTGTTAATAGGACATTAAACAAAATAAACTAAACCAAACCAAACCAAACTAAACCAAACCCAAACTGAACCTGATCATTCTCTGTTCTGGGTAAAGTGAATGACATCACAAACATAGGAGCGTAAATAATATATTAATATATTTTCGAAAAACCTTAAATAGGCGAAATACACGGAAAGTGGCATCATTAGATTATGGAGCTCGAGTATATGTTTCCCAATAGATTCAAGGTTGTTTTGTTTTATATGAGATTTACAGAAGATATTCTGGTTACGTCAGTGATAGTGGGAAAAAACTAACAGCACATGGTTTCGAATGATGACACACGTTGTTTAAGACCATAGTAAAGTCTCATTGTCGACAACGTGATCTCATCTTGGAATATTCTGTGTCCTTGTCAAGTCAGACATGTTCGATATTTGTTATACCTAGTGATTCCGTTGTCACCACCCTAGTTTTGATGTAAGAATATGACGTAACTCGGATTTGATCTAGAATTTATTTGGTCGGTGTCGTCGGTGAAGGAGAAGAAGCTGACTTTACAGGAACATTTGGCCTTACTCTATTTATTTATTCATTTATTCATTTATTCATTTATTTATTTATTTTTATTTGTTTTTGTTTTTTTGTCCTATACTTTTCGTTTTTTTCCCCGTTTTGTCGTATTCGACTTCAAATTATTATTAGTTTCTTTTCGATGTCGGTATTCTCCGCTTTTAAATAGCAAGACCTTTATGTACATTGCGATGGTATAAACCCTTCGAAATTTCAATTTGATGGATACTTTAGAAGAACTGCTAAACCAAATATCTCGTATAACCTGAATCTGATCTATCTAATAACACTAATACATTAGTACGTATATATACTTGTTTATTCCATACAGCAAATTACATGTTAAAAAATATATGCTTATCTTGATATTCGAACGCTTATAAACAAAATATAGTTACATTAATGTTTGAGTTAATCCAGGCAGCTACTAATTGCCAATATTGCCAAGATTTAGACACAATGCTGAAGTATCAGCTTGAGGCAAAACAAGTGTAGATAATTAAACACCTCGAATGTGATGTAAGAAATCTGTTTGCATTAACTATCAACAGTTCTCCCTTATCTTCCGTCTGGTAATATTGATATTTTATACATTTTCGTTTAACAAAATGAAGTTATGAAAAAAATGGAGAAAAAAAGTGCATCGGCCGGGAATCGAACCCGGGCCTCCCGCGTGGCAGGCGAGAATTCTACCACTGAACCACCGATGCTTGATATCGGTATCGTTTTTAAATTTCCATGATCTATTTAGTCGACGATGTAATAAATGATAACAGGACAAAATATTAAAAAGTAAAAATAACCAATATTAATTATTTCTCATCCGGAAGTAAGCCAGATATCGATGTTTGCCCCGACAGAAGCGATCGAGGGGTCCGGGTTATACTCGGAGAAAATTGTTTTAATACTCACTCCTGAAATGATCTTAAGACGCTTCCCAATCTCTACAGCTTACAGCTGGAGTGATCAGCGGCACTGAATGTGTACTAATGTAATAAGAAGAGTTTAAGTTCTTCATGGACAAAAGGAGTAAAACGAACGAACCATACAGTTGATTACATTGTATCACGTACATCGATAGAGATAAACAAATTTGTCATTGAAAACTGAACGTAAACAAAGTGAATATTCAATTAGGATGACAAAATGATGAGTTTTTACGTTTTATGTGTTATTGAGAAGGATTGACATATCACAAGCCGGCTCTTGGTACATTATGTATCTTCATGCAAATCTAACCCCTCTGCTGAGGTGAAATTCTCACCAGCTGGTAAGCCAACATGTTCACTAAACTTCTACACTGTAATTCAAATATCAGTGTAAGTCACCCACGAACCAAACGAAATACACGGAAAGGGGCATCATGAGATTACGGAGTTCGACTATGCATTTCCCAATAGATTCTAAGTATTCCAATTCGAGCATTTGGTTGTCTTGTTTTATATGAGATTTACAGAAGACATTTGGATTACGTCAGTGATAGTAGGAAAAACTAACAGCACCAATTTTCCAGTGATGACACACATTGTTTAAGACCATAGTAGAGTCTCATTGTCGACAACGTGATCTTATCTGGGAATATTCTGTGTCCTTGTCAATTCAGGCGTGTTCGTTCCTTGCTATACCTGGTGGTTCCATTGTCACTACCTTAGTTCTCACTTTGGGAACGTGACTGGACCTGGATTTACGATGAAACTGAAGACTTTATTCAGGAACATCTGCCATTATTCCATTTGTATATTTAAAGGATCCGTGTATTTTCCCCTGAATTTGACGAATTCGACTTAAAAGAGTTAAGATTCGTTTAAAGTCGATATTATCCGGTGTTTCTAAAAAGCAAGCACTTCATTAACATGGCGATGGTACGAAAATTTTGGAATTTCAATTTGATGGATATTTAGGAAATGAACCACGATACCACAAAGCTCTATTACGAACTACCGTGTAACCATCATCTGAATTATCTAGTTATAACACCAATGAATGAGGACGTGTATACATGTTTCTCCAGACGGCAAATAACATAGAGCAAATGATATGCTGACCATGACATTCCAATGCTTATCGTGACATTCTTACACTTATAAACATAATATTAATGGTCAGTGATCGTCGGGGCAGTTTCTAATTTCCAAGATTCGGCAAGGTTTAGGCAAAATGCTTAAGTAACAGGTTTAAGCTAAAACAAGTGCGAATCGTTATACACCTTGAAATCTGTTTGCATTTCTCCCGCATCTTTGGTCCTATAGTTTTAAACGCTACCTAACCATCCTTCTGTGTTACCATCTTTCGGAATGTCATGAACGTTTACAAATTAGGGTTTAACTCATAAACTTTTACACGAAATTATCACTATCATTGTAACAGCTTGATTAAAAATCTTATCTTGATCCGTTACACTCATGCTAAGTGGTCATTAAGGTAGTTATTACGTTCGAACATTTTGCAAGGTGTAGGCGAAATCCTGAAGTATCAGTTTTAGGCAAACCAAGCGGAAATTATTTTAACTACGAATAAAGTAAGAAATCTGTTTATATTTTTACCTTTCTCTCCCAGGTCGTTCGTCCTAAAATTTTGATAGTTTATGCATTTTTTAAAAATTAAATGTAATTTCAGGGAAAGAAATAAATGGATTGAAAAAAATGGAAGCGAGCGAGGAGTCAATGTTCAACGACTGGATTTGTTCAAGGATGGATTGATAGGGATATCACGAAAAGGTTTTTAATTAACCTTCTGTGTTACAATCTTTCGGAGTATCATCAACTTTCACAATTAGGGTTTAACTCACAAGCTTTTACACGAAATTATCACTATCAATGTAACAGCTTGATTAAACATCTTATCTTGATCTACGTGTTCCCATTCCGTTAACTACCCACCGCTACATCAAACCGAGTGTTGTTTAAGGAACGGGAGGTCATATCAAGATATGATGTTAATCAGACTACCACTGTAATTATATTAACTATTAAGACACCAGGATGATAGAATGTGTGGTACAGTTTCATTAGGACTGGCCTTTTAATCAAATTCCATAGAAATAGATTCAAATAAACATCATGTAGTTACATGAATACTTATTGAAAATCAAGTCAGTAACTAATGTCCAAGATTACAAAATTCTGAAGTACCAGCTTTAGGCAAAACAAGTGTACATTATACACGTAATATAGTTACATTAATGCTCAGGGATCGTCCAGACAGTTTTTAATTTTCATAATTTGGCAAGGTGTAGGCAAAATGCTTAGCAAAGTGAAGTAAGAAAACTGTTTGCAAAAATTTTAACATCTCTCCCTTATCTTCCGTCTGATTATTTTGAAAGTTAATATATTTTTTATATGAAATAAAATGATGGAAATAAAGAAAATGGGAGAAAAAGTGCATCGGCCGGGAATCGAACCCAGGCCTCCCGCGTGGCAGGCGAGAATTCTACCACTGAACCACCGATGCTTGGTATTAATACAGAACAATTTACTGACCGGATCGTTATTAATTGTCATAATCTATCGATAGCTACCAGAATGAGAAAGGCAAATTTGAAGTTAAATGACTTTGTCAATGATGTAATCAAATGTTACAGGGAAAATTAAATAGAAATCAAAATTAATGAATGTTCAATTAACTATTTCTTTAAGGGAAATTAGTCATATTCTGGCGCAGCTGTCGACGTTTTGCCAGGGGTCTTGTTCAGCTGCAGGCAAGACAAGAGACATACATGTTTTTATGGGACTCAGGTCAAAAGAAAACCACCAGTATGCCTTGTCCTACGCTGACAATGCCAAATTTCTTACCACTAAGGGCAAATACGACATTCACTCACAAACATACACTGTTATAGGGGGGGGGGGGGGGGGGGGGTTAGCTAGTACTGCCTGTAGTAGAAAGGACTATTTTTTTGGGGGGAAATTCTTTCAATAAACTACACCCTACTACCACATCCGAATGTAGTTTACGGAAAGGGGACTTATATTAAGATATGATTTTAATCAGACTACCACTGTAATTAGATTAGCTACTACGACACCAGTGTTATAGAAGGTGTGAAAATATTTTTCAGAGTGTCATCAACGTTTACAATGCAGGTTTTCTGATTAAACAATCTGATTAAAAATCTTATCTTGATCTGCGTTCCAGAAAAACACGGAAAGTGGCATTATGAGATAACTGAATTCGACTATATATTTGCCAATAGATTATAAGTATTCCAATTCGAACATTAGGTTGTCTTCTTTTATATGAGATTTACATAAGTACGTCAGTGATGATGGAAAACAAACTAACTCCACAAGGTTTCAAGGTTTCTGGTTTCGAGTGACGTTGATGACGACCATATGAAAGATTCTTTGTCGACATTATGATCACATCTGGGAATATTCTTTCTCCTTGTCAAGTCCGACGTGTTCGATCCTTGCTATACCTGGATGGTCACTACCTTAGTTCTCACTTTGAGAACGTAACTTAACTGGATTTGACCTAGATGTGTAACTGGCCAGATGGCTGCGCCCTAAGCGGACTGGTTATGGTGAGCTCCGTATTCGATTGACATTTATATACATTTCTGCTTTACATTTTGTGTCTCGATTCGGCAGTTAGGGAGGGTCAATCTGCAATGATGCTATGACACGATAGTGGTGTAAATTTGGATTTGTGAACGTTTGAAATTTTCAAATACATTGTATATATATTGCATTACACCTGTGTTAAACTTTGACCCTCCACTTACCTGTATTGAGCACTTGTACATGACGTGTATGCTATATATAGACTGGTCATCGCCAAAATCTCGTCACGCTCTAGCGATTTGACAAAATGACTGGTATTCGTCGGCGTATTCGCACGGTGTTGAATCTATACCCCATTTCTACAGTATGGGCAGTATTGTCTTTTCGTGTAGTAACGGCTGTGGAAGCCGTGTTTACGCTGAACTTACACCTGTCTACACCTTATTCACTTGGCAGAATGGTCAAAGTGAAACTGAGGAATCATTCATATATACACCGAATGATCATGAATGTTCCCAAACATCATTTTACGAACCCCCCAGTAATCATTCTAATGACATACCGGGGTACCTCAATGAACTGAAGTTCGTTATAGCCAAACACAGGTCATTATTGTTGGAACAAATTCGAAACATAACCCCACGACAACGAACCTGATCTTGAACAATTAGGATATGAACTATTTAAGCTAGCTTCCAGTAAGGACGATTTTCCTGTCAAAGAAGGTGTACTTCATAAGAGGCTCAGAGCTCGTAAATCTAGCGATCAGCCAATACAGTCTAAATTAGCCGGAGATTGTTTTGTGCTTCTTCGCGCTGCCGTCGGTAAATTCACTGAAGAACTTAATGAAGTTGTAGCCACCCGGAAAAAAATACGTGAACAGCCTCCTATACTACCTTCCATTGAAGGACAAAATGGCATAAAACTCTTCAAGAAGCAGTTGCGGCTCTGAAAACTGATGTCCATAACTTAAAAGCTAGTAATATTTCATATGTTTCTGATCTTGAGTACCTTGCTACACAGTTGAAAACACTACACAAATACAAAGATAACACAAGGGAGAGTGCAAAGAAATAAACAGATCAGATATACCGGCGAGACAAAAAATAGTCCTACACAATTGACTCTTTAAATTTATTCATTTCGTTAAACACAGAACTTACAACAAGCTTTTCCCATTTAATTTATAATAGAAAAAAATGTCCATAATGATTTGAAACAATGTCGAAATTATTTTAATTTGGCAGAGCCTTGGCGACTTATTTTGATGTGACGCTGTCGTGACGTCATGTGATATTGGATAATGTAGGTTTGATATCATATCTCCGTAGCTGTCGCGGATCCTCATGCCTCTTCTCTTATATTTCCTCCAAATATCTTTTTTCCAGTCGACCTGGTTTTTCTTTTGTTCTTTTTCTGTTCCTAATACATCTTTGCTTTTCTCTTTTCTCAAATTTCTGTTATCTCTCCATCTCTTCCTACCCAACAAAACTGATTAATCGGATGGTGCATTACCCTTATGAATATGTAGCTACCTCTGGCCACCTTCACACGTATTTCTCTAGTTATTATTTTTATCCTCCTTAGTGGGTTGTTGCACTGATACGTGGAGGTGTTCCATTGGTACCTTTTACAGTAAAACACATGGTATTGGTAAACGGTTATACTTTACCGGCAAGTGTGATTCTTTTTTTTATTTGTTTAAAACAGCTGTGTATTCAAGTGTACTTTTCGTTTATCTAACATGTATGCAAGTCTTTGTGAAGCAGAACAGTATAGTTTTTCTTTTATTACTTAAATTTGTGCTGTCATGTGATGACTTTGACAGTCGTGGTCCGACTGTAAGTAATTCTACACCTCCTTATTCAAGTAGATATCAAAGTCAAACGGTTAACTTTGACCATTTAAAAAAGTGCATTAATTCACTAATTATGTTTGTGTTTTTATGCTTTCGAAATACCCAGTTCTCCTTAACTCTTTTGCTTCTTTTATTATTATGTATGGATATCGAATCTAATCCTGGCCGGGTTTTGACGAGCTTTCAGTATTTCACTTAAACGTACGAAGTATCAGAAACAAGTTGAATTATATTGAAGATATTGCAGGTGAATACGATATTTTGTGTCTTACCGAAAGTCACTTGCATGACCAAGTTTGTACAGAAGATTTACTCATTTCAGATTTTCACACTCCTTTTAGATTAGATAGAAATTTTGCGGGTGGTGGTATTCTTGTCTATGTAAATGACCTATTAAAAGTAAACCGCTTAGTAGGATTAGAACATCCGGGTGGTGAAGTAATATGGATACAGGTCAAACTAAAACATACTGATTTTATTATTTGTGCCGTATACCGGCCTGAAAATTCTGTTTTACCATTCTGGGATAACATGAGAGTATCTATATATGACGCCTTCGACATTTCACCAAATTTGATCATCACAGGTGACTTTAACGTTGACTTGCTAACTGTTGCACCGAATCATGTTTTCCTTGACATCATTAATTCTTTTAGTTTATCTAATATTATACGGGAACCTACACGGATAGGTCAAACTAGATCCTCTTTGCTTGATCTAATATTGTTGAGTGATTCTGTACTTTATATTGATGCGTCAGTCTTAAATAATGATAGATCTATAAGTGACCATGAAGGTTGTGTAGTTAGTGTTAAATTGCCATGTGGATTTGGATGTATAAAAGAGCTGATTTTATAAAGTTAAATACTCTTATATCTCAATATGATTGGGAAGGTTCCTTACATAATGCTGATTCAGTACATATCGCATGTGAGATTTTTACCAAACTTTTGATTGATTTTGCAACTCAGTGTATACCTACTAAAGAGGTTGTAATCAGGCCAAATGACAAACCATGGATGACGTCAGAGTTAAGAAAACATATCAGAATTCGAGATCGATTACACAAAGTATCAAGAACATCTGATCATCCTCGTGATATACAAAAATTCAAAAGTCAGCGCAATAAGGTCAACAATATGAAAAAGTATAGTCGTCAAATTTTTTATGACAATGTCCATGGCATCATCGATAATTATTTTTCTTCTGATCCCAAGGCTTATTGGAGATTGATCAAAAGGCTTATGAAATCATCCCTACCCTCATTGATCCTGCGAGTGAAAATTTAGTTAATAGTCATGAAGATAAATCCAATTTGTTGAATGATTATTTTTGTAGTATAACTCGTATTGATGATAGTAACACCCCTCTTCCCGAAGTACTACCCAAAACCAATACAACTCTTAATTTTGTCAGGTTAGATTATAGTGAAATTAAACATGTGTTAAAAACTTTGAAACTCGGCAAGGCCTCGGGTCATGATGAAATAAGTCACTATATGTTAAAGAATGTTTGTAACACTATTTGTAAACCACTTGAAATATTATTTAATATGTCACTACCTAAGGGTGTTTATCCCAGGGAATGGAAACTAGCAAAAGTTATGCCTTTATTTAAGAAAGGTGATAGGCATTCTCCATCAAACTATCGTCCAATCTCTCTATTATCCACTGTTGGTAAAGTTTTTGAGCGTGTTATTTTTAAACATATCTATAACTATTTTCTAGAGAACTCATTGTTTTATAAATACCAGTCTGGTTTTCTACCTGGCTATTCCACCGTATATCAATTGATAGAAATGTATCATAATATTTGTTTAAAGCTTGAAGAGAAAAAACATACCTGTATTGTATTCTGTGATATTTCCAAAGCTTTTGATCGTGTCTGGCATGAAGGTCTATTAATAAAATTAAAATCATATGGAATAGGAGGTGAACTGATCGTTTGGTTAAAGGATTACTTACATCAAAAGCAGCAAATGGTATGTATTAATGAGTCCGTTTCAAAATTGAGCTCAATTGATGCCGGGGTTCCGCAAGGTTCTATCTTAGGGCCTCTATTATTTTTGATATACATTAACGATATAGCAGATATTTTTATTCAGCTTCTCGTCTTTTCGCTGATGACACCTCTCTTCAATGTTCCTCCTCTTCTTGTATTCAAATTCAAACTATTCTTAATAGAGATCTGGAATCTCTTAATACCTGGGCCAAAACCTGGCTGGTCACTTTTAATCCTGATAAAACCGATGTACTTTTTATCTCGAATAGAAATGAAATAGATGAAATATTAGAGCTTGAATTCGACGGAAACATTTTAGACTTTACAGATAGCCATAAGCATTTGGGTGTTACTTTAAACTCTAGTGTAAAACGGGGTGATCATGTAGAAGCTATATACACTTCTGTTATGAATAAAATAAATGCTCTGAGAAATATTGAAATTTATACTAAGACGAGACGCTCTATTGAGAATTTACCTAACTTTTATTTTACCAATCTTAGAGTATGCTTGTGAATTGTTGTATGGATGTACTAATTTAGAATCTGAAAAGTTAGAAAAAGCCCAACGCGAAGCGGCAAGAATTATCACGGGTCTTCCATCATATGCAAGTGTTTACGCCTTACAATTTGAAACTGGTTTAGAAACTTTGTCTGTTAGAAGAAAGAGGAGAAAACTTCAACTTTTGTATAAGATGCATAACGATCAAACTCCAGAGTATCTTTCTTCTTTACTTCCCTCTACTGTTCAAGATATTGTTAGGTATCCATTGAGAAATGTATATGATTATAAAATCCCATATTGTAGATTATCGTCAACTTCCTCTTCATTCTTACCGTCTACGCTTCGTTGTTGGAACTCCCTTGAAAATTCTGTCAGATTGTCAGCTTCTCTTAGCATTTTCAAAAATTCTTTGAAAACTAGAAATCAGATTTCTCATCCTCCCTTCTTTGGTATCGGTGACCGCAAAATTAACATTAGTCACACGAAGCTTAGAAACCAGTGTAGTTCTTTAAATTATGATTTATTTCGAGTGAACCTTGCGGAAACTCCGAGCTGCTCGTGTGGACATTTGTGTGAGAATGCTTATCACTTCTTCTTTGAGTGTGGCCGTTACATTATTCAAAAAAACATTCTCTTTCAGAAGTTAAATGATTTAAATTTACTTAGATTTAGACTTTCTGTTATATGGTAATCAAGAAATGTCTTTTAATATTAATTCTGAAGTATTCTTATGTGTTCAACATTTCATAAAGGACAGTAACAGGTTTTAAGAAGTCAATCGATTTATATTTTAAAGTAAAACGTGTATCCATTGTGTCTTAAATGAGAATGTTTATCCTTACAACTTGTTTGTTATATGCGTTTTACGTTATTGAATGTATTCCATTGTTGCTTGTGTACATTTTTGTTATTGCCCATCCATTAATTATCTCTCTCTCTCTCTCTCTCTCTCTCTCTCTCTCTCTCTCTCTCTCTCTATAAAAATATATATCTATTATTCAATACTAAATATGTATTTTATAGCATTTTGCAATTATTTATATGTCATTGTGTTAGGAGAGGGCGTTAATAAGTTGTAATAACTTGTGCCCAATCCTGATGTAAATGTGTTACAATAAAATACGTTTAAACTCAAAAGCTGTCGCGTGAGAGAGTGTGGGAGTTGTCGTTATTGTTTATAGTCTTTGTTGTCTCGTTATTATTTAATAAATAGTATCTAACTGTTTAACTTCATCGTTTTCAGTTCACGAGTTCTTTCAATTTCATCCAAATCCTCGGGTCCGTAATGGGTTTATTACACGATGTATCTCGGTAGTAATATGATTCATGTAAGTTATGAAAAGATTAAAATAAAAATATCAAATAAAAAACGAAAACAAAAACAGTGCATCGGCCGGGAATCGAACCCGGGCCTCCCGCGTGGCAGGCGAGAATTCTACCACTGAACCACCGATGCTTGATATCTGTTCTTTGCATTTATGTATTCAAAACACTCATGTTATCACCAAAAACTAAAAGAATGCAGAAATTTGTAAGCAAAAGCAAAATACGTGTGTTAGTGATAAGATAACCAAAATATAACAATAAATGTCACATCTAAATCAATATATAGATTCATTATTCTTTTCCCGATATCACAAGTATTTTACTTTACCGGAAGTAAGTCATATCCTGACGCAAATGTTTGTTTGGCCCAGGGTCTTGTTCAGCTCCAGGCAGGACAAGGGAGAAACATACTACCGTGGTAGTAAGATCACAGGAAATTCACCAATATGTCATGTTATATCCTATGAATATTAACAAAAAGCATTCCTGAAATGTTTTTTATCATTCCATTCGCACCACACTCCGTATTTAAAAATAAAACGTTTTTATTTATTTAAACATATTTTATCGCGTATACATGTATGTGTATCAAATGGATCAGTTATTTCAACAGACCCTTTCCACAAAGAATTGTATATCAATTACGAAATAGCGTAACTTGATCACAATATATGTCATATTTCCTTACAATATTTAAGGATTAACTTGAATATAAACTTGATGTTATGGAAGTTTAACAGACAAATAAATAAACTGCGAAGCGGAATGTAGTCTAAAGTGAAAGGGAACCGGGTTTTTTTAATGTGTTATATCATAAGAAATGTATTCAAGCTAATCCTTATAATTAAATCTATACCCAACAAAACTGGACTGATAACATAAAGGTAGGGTTTCCGACAATGTTATTTACCCCTAGGAGTCGCCCTAAAGATTTTGTTATACTTAAAAACCACTCATCAATACATTACTTTGTGTCATAAAATTTGGTTTTCCTTGGCTATACATTTAACCCAAATTAATTGATGATGCACTTGCCTAATTTACTAATTACGTAACTTAATTACTAAACTGAGAAAGCAGATTGTCACAAAACAGAAAAAAAAAATATATTTTAACAGAATAGGAAAGTTTAAACCAGTTAGTATACCGCCGATAATAGATATTTTAAGCATTTTTGTGAATATTCAGTCCATTTGAAATTATTAAGTGTATAGAGGCTTTATCACTTACCTTTATCCTGTCCAAAGATCAAAGCTTCACCATTGGTGCAAAGTGTTAAATGTTGGCTTTGATGTGTGTCACCCCAATGACTTGTTGAACTATATCACGCATATCAGTAATACCGAGGTATAGAGGCCACGTCTTTAAATGATCATTGTTGTTTATTATATTTAGGACGTTAAACACGATATATTGCACGACTCATACCGACTAGACAAATCTTACAACAATATATCCCATATACCCCAATCTCATTGTTCTTTTGCCATTACTTTTTACATTTACTTCATAATGAAAAAATGGCTTCTATGTCAATGATTTGAAATATTATAATATTAAAGCGCTTCTATCCTGGTAATAAAATCGCGTTTGACGGGTTCTTTAAACATCTAATACGTCACCGTTCCCACAATGAGAGAAAGGTGTGTAGGTTCGGGTTGTAAAGTTGTCTTTAGGAGAGACATCAAAAACCACAACATTTGCTAGAAACCTAAGACAGGGGTGATTTTCCTCAACTCTGTGTTTCACCTCTCTGGAGCCGCGGTGGTCTAGTGGTTAAGGTGTCCCGACACTTTATCACTAGCCCTACACCTCTGGGTTGCGAGTTCGAATCTACGTGGGGCAGTTGCCAGGTACTGACCGTAGGCCGGTTGTTTTTCTCTGGATACTACGACTTTCCTCCACCTCCAAATCCTGGCACGTCCTTAAATGACCCTGGCTGTTAATAGGACGTTAAACATAACAAACCAAACCAAAGCCTGAAAAGGTTGGACAAGAACACAGCTTCAAGAAAGCATTTCACATTGTTCTTCCTCTATTGACACTGGTATTTACACTTCAAACTAGAGGATTCACTACTGTTTTTCTTTGTAAAAGTGAAGATAGACATTTTACCAAAACATTTTAGTTTCCAGTATATCGAAAACATTTCATTCCATAGTAAAAGCTTTACACATAAGGATTGTTCCGTTGTTCCTTGGGCATGAACATCTTACAAGAGAAAAAGTTCTGGAGCACATCACAGTGTTCTCCGAAGCATTTCTTGGCAAGCGGGCGACGGTCATGCTTGACGGTACATATATTTTTATTCCTAAGAGTTCTGATCAAAAGCTCCAGAGAATATGTGGCCTGAAGAAGCGGAACTATCTGAAGTTCATGAACATAGTCCTGCCTTATGGTTTCCTTCATGACACATTAGGACCTTTTCCTGGAAGCAATAATGAGGCAAACATTACAAAAGAATCATGGATAGTCTTTCCTGGCTGGAGAAAAATGACAATATCACTGTTAAGCGAGGGTTTAGGGATTTTTTTCCAAAATATGGAATCATGTGGTTTGCCAACAAGGATGCACTCCTGCCTAAAACCTGGCCATGAACATGAAAACCTGCAAGCTAATATTGATAGACCCATACCTGATCCAGATGGGTAGTGGAGTCATATCACGGACACTTCAAACAAAGACTGATTTTCAACACACAACTTGCCTTCAACCATTTCATTGGTGTTATTTAGGCAGTTGCCAGAATAGTAACAGCCTGCCTAAATGGAAAAGATGGAATGGATAGAGTACTGGCTGACAAAATAATAGCGATTTAGTGTTCACAACACCTTAGCTCAGCGTGTTAAAGATGAGTCAGATCTTACCAGAAAGGCCAAGTCACTATTTGTCAAACAAGGTGCAACTGCGATAAATTGTGACTTTTCAAAGTTAGACATGGAATGCCTTCGGACAATCTCCTGTGACACATACCAAATATCAGTGGCATCTGGCTACATCAGTGAACACCTCAGTGATGATGGTGACAATGAGATCTCGATCCATTGGCACTCACGGGACATTGAACGATGTCAGGTCCAGGCCAGGTATAAGAGCAATGTAAAACCTGTGTTTGGATTCAGCATGACAGCTCCGACATCATTAATCCCATAGTCTTTACACGGTGATCTACAGAGACGGCCCAACGTTATGCCTTATGATATTGATGGAATACGCTGTTTGATACTAAACTTTGATTCCTAACCTGTAATCAGATTGAAGATCAAATAGCTATACCTACTTTCATGATTTTTGTGAAATATGTCAACCTTACTGGGATCCCCGAGATAAAATTCCATTTCAACATATTCCTCGTCGTTGAAAAATGTCATATTTTGATGCTCGTGAAAAGAGGGAAATATGAAAAGGGAAACTGTTATAACATAAATATGTGTATGAGTGTTTAATCATAGCATACACCTGGGATGATAAGTGTATCAATTTCATTTTTTATTTTAGGAAAATTAAAAAGAGTGCATCGGCCGGGAATCGAACCCGGGCCTCCCGCGTGGCAGGCGAGAATTCTACCACTGAACCACCGATGCTTTATAACGATAACGTGGATTTATTGATCCAACAGCACATAATGCTTATCACCAAGATTAAAAAAAAATAAAAAAAAAAGGTAAGCGAAGACAGGATTCGTATGTTAGCGACGAAATAATCAAAATATAACAATAGATAGCACACACATATATATATATTCAAACATTCATTATTCTTTTTCCGGTATCATTACAAGCAATATTTTACTACACCGGAAGTAAGTCATATCCTTACGCAAATATACCTATGTTTGGCCTGAGGTCTTGTTCAGCTCCAGGCAGGACAAGGGCGAAACATACTACCGTGGTAGTAAGATCACAGGAAATTCATCAATATGTCGTGTTATTTGAATGTCTTGGCCTTTCCTATCCTATGAATATTATGAAGAAATAGTATTCCTGAAATTGTTCATTACTTCATCGTTGTTTCATTCGCACCTTGGTATAAACAAAGCTATTTTTCTGAAAATATCACGTTTTTATTTATCTAAACATATACTTTAGCTGTCATAATAGATTTTTTACATTTTGTGAAATATGAACCCTATAAAATAAATGTAGTTTTTTCCCTATTTTTGAAAAAAAAAAAAAGTTTAGAAAAAAAGTCATGATAATTTTATACTGTAAACAATCTATTTTTAGCGTATAATTGATTGTAAACAGAATAGTTAACTTATGGATTAGCGCACACAAAACACGTGCCGTAGAAAACAATGGAGAGAAATTTTAATTAGCGCCATTATAAATTAGCAGAATGCTTCCAACGCGAAAGAGGGCCGTAGTGGTTAAGGTGTCCCGACACTTTATCACTAGCCCTCCACCTCTGGGTTACGAGTTCGAAACCTACGTGGGGCAGTTGCCAGGTACTGACCGTAGGCCGGTGGTTTTTCTCCAGGGAATCCGGCTTTCCTCCACCTCCAAAACCTGGCACGTCCTTAAATGACCCTGACTGTTAAAAGGACTTTAAACAAAATAAATCAAAAACGCGAAAGCACAACAATAAGTTTATCGCTGATGTAAGTTTAGAAACATAATGTTTGAATTGGTAAATGTAACGGTTCCATTCTTATGAGATAGTAGGTATTAAAGAGTTAATCATGGCTGGTAACAAGGACATGGTCAATTCTTGGTGAAATTTCAGATCAATCGATAACGTGTTGTCTTTAAATTAGACATTTTCTGTCGATAACGTCGGCCACATGCCGAGCCCAAATAGGTCCTATTTAGTATTTATTTCCTTACACAGTGACGGCCCGCCGCAGTGCCATAGTAAATTTTGATTCTGATGTTTACCTTGCGTAAAGCATTTCATGTTGCAGATCAAATTGTCATCACGATATACATGAAATAAGTTAACCTGAACGGGATTCCAGAGATACAGTTTCATTGTATCATATTCTTCGCCATTGGAAAATGTCATATTTTGATGCTCGTTTGATGCTCATAACACAAGAAGGAAATGTGATCTGGAAAAATACGTGTATGGTGGAGGACTCATTTTCTACATCTGAGAATATCGGTGTAATCATTTCAATTGTAATTAAAAAAATTAGACAAAAAAAGTGCATCGGCCGGGAATCGAACCCGGGCCTCCCGCGTGGCAGGCGAGAATTCTACCACTGAACCACCGATGCTTGTTTACGGATTACGATATTTACCTTTAGCACCCAAAATTATACATTAAATCTTGTTATGAATATGTACAAGAAGCATTCCATCACTAAATGACAGTTTACGAATCATACACACGAGACAGGTGTCTGACGGAATCAACCATACAATTTCGTTTGTTTTTGTTTAACGTCCTATTAACAGCAAGGATCATTTAAGGACGTGCCAGGTTTTGGAGGTGGAGGAAAGCCGGAGTACCCGGGGAAAAACCACCGGCCTACGGTCAGTACCTGGCAACTGCCCCACATAGGTTTCAAACTCGCAACCCAGAGGTGGGGGGCTAGTGTTAAAGTGTCGGGACACCTTAACCACTCAGCCACCGCGTCTTGAGTTTGCAAGGAAGAGAAGATTAGAAGGGCTTAATAACCAACAATTGTGTATAGTGATATAATGTTTCTCACACATCATTTTTATTACTTTATTAGTAGTCGATCTGTCTCTATGGGCGATTCCAGTACAGATCTATGATATGATACTGTTTATGATGTCAATAGTAAATTAATTGTTATATACATGTACAGTGTATATAATATATATGAATATGTGTGAGGGTATATATGCATACAAGTGTATATGTATATATGAGTGAACAGGCACATATATATTAATACATGTGTGTGTATTGGATGAAGATATAATTAATATACCTACATGATGTCTACTTGGTATTTACATTCTGAGAATTAACAAAATACCAGTTAATGTATCAATATTGTAATTTACTATAATAATGTTATGGTCATTCTCTCCACTAAACGTTTGATATCACGTTCATTTGCCGGTGTGGGTGTGGTGCGAAAGTGATCAACGATTTTCTTATAATATGAATATTCACATGTCTACAGATGAGCCGAAAGGCTTAAAGTAATAAAGAACTTGAACTTGAACTTGACGCGCCTCTGACTTACATACGATGTGTATTCCTGCTAGCCTTAGGCTATATCCAGCGTCCAACATGTACTTTAAGGTGTTTAGGTAAACTGCCATAGTATATTTGCTCCCGGCAAGACATAATCCGATAAAACTGACCATAATCGCAGGTTCCAAAATCCACATTGGTCGCCTCTTTACGAAATCTAAACAGACATGTGCTCTGGTGCAACTTATTGATTAGATACAGTAAAGTAAACTGAATTAATTCAATCATTATATTTTTATTTCTTTGTTTTCTTTGTTTGTTTGTTTGTTTGTTTGTTTAAACGTTCTCGTACTAGCCAGGGTCGTATTATGGGGGTTGTCAAGGATATATGAGTAAAGGACACTTAAGCAGGAATAAGATCATACGTTTTGCAATACCGGCATACTAATTTTCTTACTTTGTAATAATTAGAACTCACAAATAAATCCATCATAATAGAGAAACCAACTTAACTGTCCCTTACGACCACAAACACTTATATAGAGTTCTCGCGTTCTGTCCAACCCCCCGTCCACTGGTCGCCAGCTGAGATCTATGTGTTTGATGTTAAGGGACAGTGTCGTCACAGTGACGTCACAGTGCCATAACAACACGGCCGCGGACACTTTATGGCTACTATACATATATATATGTACAATGATATATAGATATGTGGTATTCTATGTTCCGTTTCATAAATACCTGTTTATGCCAAGACTATGTAAATAACAAATATTTAGAAATAATGGATAACCCGAATTTCTTCAATGAAGTCATACCAACAGATTTGGAGAAACCCAGCCGCGGAGCTAAGAAAGAGTAGTGGTAGCAAAACTAGGCAATATTTGCCACCCTCATGGTATCTCAGAAGAAATAACCCACTTGATGTATTTTCTGATAGGACGCTAAGCGCCAACTGTTTACTAAACCTTTAAACACCGACCCACTTAGATCACTGGTTACTATCACAAAGGTTTGACCCCTCCCCACAGGGGGAAAGGGTCCTATCGGAGAGAAAAGGAAAAAGGAAAAACGAGAGGCCCAGAGGGCCTGTATCGCTCACCTGGTTACATTTGACCAAACATCAAAATAATCTTTATGTTCAATTCGTACAATCCTGCCTATGGTTTAGCGTGGGGATCTTAACTGCTTTAAAGGCATCACCTAGAAATGAAGTCCAGACTCCCTACAGGTGTGGGGGGAAAAACAGGGATTGTTTTTACAATATGATTGTATTTAAAGAAACTAAATCCCTTGGGGTGGGGAAAGACCTCTGGGGTCTATTTTAACATCAGTATTGTGTTTGTCTCTTAATTCTCAAAAATGCTATACATGTATATAGTTATGGGATGGGAATCTCAATGGTATCAAAAACACAAGTAGATTTTGAAAGAACTTCTGTTTCCCCTACTGGGCCCCACCCTTCTCGCCGCAGAGATTCAGAGTCCCCCAATTATGCAAAATCTGTTCCCCTGCCCCTAAGAATGTTTCTGATCATATTTGGTTCAAATCAATTCCGTACTTTACGACAAGTAGCGATTCAAAGGATTTGCTTCTATTTCCACTATTGGGCCCTGCCCCTCTGGCCCCAGTGAGGTCAGAGTCATCATTTATGCACAATCTGCGAGAATGCGAAAACGCGACGGCAAGGGAGCGAAAACGCGAGAATGCGAAAGACCGAAAACTCGAGAATGCGAAAACTCGACGGCGAGAATGCGAAAACGTGTCGGCGAAAACGCAAGATTAATCTCGCATTCTCGCCGTCGCGATTTCGTTCCGTCGCCGTCGCGTTTTCGCATTCTCGCGTTTTCGACCGAAGGTCTGATTCTGTGGTGGGACTTTTAAATACCAGAGATAGCATCAATTCAACGTCTACAAAAGGCCACAAGGGATATCACCTCACACGCAAAATTGAGTCAGAGCAGTAGCGAGTGTAACTCGCCTAGTGGCACTTTTGTTACCAATAAAAGATTCTGAATTGGTTTTATTAGTTCATATATCATTCCCCTAGGTAGCCTCATAACCATTTCAACAGTGTTAAGTTTAACTCCCCAAATTCCAAGTGTGTACTAAGCCCCACAGTTTTGTCTTCAGATGATAGAATCCAAATCTCTTAATATTATCCCTGAATTGTACAAGCTAAAACACGAAGAAAGCAATATTAAAAACAAAAAATTATCCGAAATAATCAGAATTATATTTGGATTTGAGAATACTTTAACTATCAGACAGTTGACAAATGTTCTAGGGTTTAAAACATCGCAGAGCTCCTCAATGCCAAAATGCTAAGCACTTGTCAAAGTAATATTTACACATGTACCTTCAAAACAAAAACCAAAGAGGTCAAACTCACTCGGTGAATTAGGAAGTCGCGTAAAAAAATGATTTAATATTATCCTGAACCTCAGGTGAAAATAACACTATAATAACACTTAGTGCGATTTTCACCTAGGGCCGGGGATGATTAAATATCTGATTTGGCGAACATAGACCCTTGTCCCAATCTAATTAAATTTAGATGGTCATTCTCACTACGTTACATGAACATCTAACAACATCCCATAATGGATCACGCTCTGATGACCTTTGAGATGTGTATATTTGACTTTCAGTGCGAATTGTCAATTTGTCGATGTCATGGAAGCAAACCAATTCGTCACAGCATATATATGTCTATATGCTTTGTGGGACGAAATGACTTTAAACAAATTGACATATTATACCAGATATGCAGTCTAGTCGTGCTGATGCGGACATATAAATTCACTTCAAAGATTCTGGAAGTAGTCATTTGATTGGCTAATCCAAAAGGTCTCACCCCGACGTGACCCCTTATGTAACGTAGTGAAAATGACCATCAAGATCTTAATTACATTGCCCTTGTCCTTGTATCAATATTATCAGCTCCAGAGTGAGACACTTTTCAAAGGAAATCGTTGGCTGGAGAGTTGTTCTCGGTATGACAAAGGAAGCATCATATACAAATCCATATCTTTTAAGATGATATTTGTTATAGCGCACGTGGGGGGGGGGGGGGGGGGGGGGGGGTAATGACCTGGTATCTGCCCAGCTGTTGATTAAATTTTCAGAGTTTTTGGGTTCTTCTTCGTGCAAATAAAATCAATTTAACGACTTGGGGGGACTAGTCTGTTGAAGATAGAAGCCATTTGTAAATCTCATTTCAAGGTTTATACCTCTAGGTACATTTCTTAAGAAAACTGAAAAGTTTGGACTACATATTTCGGAAGTACCCAGACCAGAGAATACAGACTACCAGCCCCGAGTACCTTATCAGGCCATTTGGGTACATATTGGGAAAGATAAAAACAACACAGAGAAAAGGGTGGTGTTGAGAATTCGGGGAGTTATCTCCTCTGATTGGAACCACCTTCCGTCCCGACATCTTGACTACTGACCAAACCTTTGCCCCTCAAATGTCCAGTTTAGAAGCCAGAAATAATTAGTCGAAGACTTGTGATCTTAACAGAGGGGAAAACATGTAAAACCACTTGCATGTAAATAAAGGATGTGGCTGACTGTTCCAGACAAACCGGTTTAACGTCTGAAAATCCTCGGTAAAGCCTCTTGGTGGAGTCTGATACCAGAGAAAATTATGTGTCCATGTCTATATCAAGGCCTGCAATGAATTCAACATTTATCGTATACCCATCATTTAACCACGCCAACGTCGACATGATAAGGAGGACGGCACACACCGTAATATTTACCCGGCAGACATGTCGTAAACAGGTATTAGTGACAATTATTTTATTATTTCCTTTATTCAGAATCGATGAACAAAAAAACGAGCAGATAAAACCCTGCGGGCTCCAGAGTAGCGATCCATCATTGCTATTTGTCCAACTAAATCAAAGACAATAAATCCGGCAGTGACATTTATCGCATTACGTTCGCGATAGGATGAGCTGTTATTCCTCTGTGGGAGTGAGCTGGCCATTTTATGGATTAACTACCTCATAGATAAAGAAAAGTTGTTTACTCAATAGATATATAAGACAGTGGAGTTATATATGCATGGAAGTGGTGTAGGTATCAACGATAAAAATAGACAGATGGACAGGTGATGTAGGTATTAACGATAAAAAAACAGGTGATGTAGGTATCAACGATAAATATAGAGAGGATATTGAACTGTGATGTACAAGTGATGTAGGTATTAAAGATAAAATACCAGATATGTAGGTATTAACGATAAAATACAGGTGATGTAGGTATTAACGATGAAATACAGGTGATGTAGGTATTAACGATGAAATACAGGTGATGTAAGTATTAACGATGAAATACAGGTGATGTACATGTAGGTATTAACGATAAAATACAGGTGATGTAGGTATTAACGATGAAATACAGGTGATGTAGGTATTAACGATAAAATACAGGTGATGGAGGTTTTAACGATAAAATACAGGTGATGTAGGTTTTAACGATGAAATACAGGTGATGTAGGTATTAACGATAAAATACAGGTGATGTAGGTATTAACGATCAATATACAGGTGATGTAGGTATTAACGATAAAATACAGGTGATGTAGGTATTAACGATAGAATAAAGATATGTAGGTATTAACATTATTCGTATTGAATCTACAATGGTAGGCGTGTGTTTTCGATTCAGCCAACAAAAAAATGAAGCCCAGAGGAAAGTTTGCATGTAATTAAGCACATTAATCAAACCATGACCTTTAAATGTTATTGTTACGCTGTCTTTCCGTTTGATGCGTTGGTTTTTCCCCAATAAGATGCCTGTTTGGGATTAAACACTATCTGGTATTGGTTATAGTCTATTTCTGAAATCGCTCAAAATGACAATCAGTTGACGAACGTGGATATTTAACATGAAGAGGATAATTTTTAAACGGAACATTTAATCAAGATAAAATCATTGCACTGCTGTGACTGGTTGCTATGGGCACTACTGAATTGATGTTTTGGGAGTGCTCAAACATAGACAGCCTGATTTTTGTTAGATTAAAGTGCAAATATCGACAAAAACCTTCAAAAGCTACGCTATATTTTCTGTTTCATCTGGACGCAGCCATGTTGGATAAATTCAAACACACGAATCCGTTGCAGATTCAATACAGTGTTAATAATGAAGCCCGGTACATGTATGTAAGATGTCGGTGAGGACGACAAACGCCAAACTAAATCAATATCAGTCAAAACGTGTAATTATTCTTCTGTTTTATTTCTTTCTTTCTTGTCTTTCTTTTTCATCTATTTATTTATATATTTTTTTGTGTTATTTTTCTATATATATATATATTTATATATTTATTTTTAACAAAAAAAATTACCCTGGCTGTTAATAAGACGTTAAACAAAATAAACCAAACCAAAATAATTTTCAACTGGTGTTCAAAACGTGTTCTGGCGATATATTTTCTTTTAATTATGCCTTCAACAAGAATAACTGTCTTTGAGATTTGCTGATTGTTTGATAAACATGTACACCTGCCTCAGCCCGAGGCTGTCTAGACGCTATTAGAAGAAAGCTGATGTTAAAATGGTGGTCTAATGAAGCGACGGCTTACGTCGAGTTAAACGATTCGCCTTTGTACGACAAAGAAACATAATATACCGTATCACGTGATTGATGTCGGAGACAACAGGAAGTGACGTCAAAAACAGGAAATTACCGCTGGCTGTATACCACTGACATATCAAAGCGATTAAAGAGTAAAGGCCTTTTTGGAATAGACTGTGTGTCTGGTCTCTCATTGGCAATTATGTGAATGTTTTGATGACCCCTCGAGAATCTGCAGCTTCCGGTCAAGTCCCAAGGCCCCTTGGGTAATTTCCAGCATTTATTCATATCACGCTATGTACGTGTGCAAGACAATGCTTTTAAATCAACCGTAGAATTCCTATAGTAGTCAATGGGGAATTACTAATAATACTATATAATATAATTTTAGGCATGGCCTATGTGAGAGCGCAGCAATCCCGGTGCCCATGGAATTCGAGAAACAAGCACACATAATCTAGTCTACTAGAATAGTAAATCCCACGTGATTTGTTTCATCTATGCGGAACGTAGTACAGTTTCCGATGGTGTGAAATGTAAAACAGACTGGTCGTATCACTGCCTCAAATATCATGTGAATTTAAATACATGCTTTATTTAGCGTAAGATATATATATAAGATATATATAATATTGTAATGTAACTCGAGGATCAAGGCCGTGATTTCGATGCTAATCTATTTACGGTGGTCACGTGACTCCTCGAATACCGCGAGATCTGCCGAAGTTTACCGAGTCCTCACATCACGTGGTATGCAACTCGAACGGACCGGAGCTGCACTCGTAAAACACCGGAAATATTTTCGTTGAAAATTATACCGTTACGTTTTGAATATAAAAAATTAAGAAATTGTTCGAGATAAATTTTATTAACAAATTCTAACTAGTGTGAAGTCAAACATTTGCATATTTTTAAAATGTTGATATTTTGTAATCTCCCGAGAATGTGACTTTGAATACAGTCTTGCGCAACACTGGATCTTGTCGTGACTTCCTGTTTCCGGTTACTGAGAAAGTTTTTGAACTCTAAGTATATTGGGGGGGAAAGGGGGGGGGGGGGGGGATTCCGAGACATCTCTACCATTAAGTTCGCTACGCGAACGGGCGAAGCTCTCTATTAATACCGGAATAAACAATTGTAATTACACGCATACTCGAATCTGATTGAATAAAACATGGACATATAAAGAGTTTTTTAATTAATACTATCACAGAATATCGGTCGTTTAAAAACTGATTTACGTTGTAGTAGATTACGGCATGACGGTTTGGGAATACATCACACAAGAACTCGATCTAAGCTTGGCAGTGACAGATCAGACAACCGTTTTCTTTCCTTTGCAAACTTTTACTAACTTGTTTACAGGAGAGTTCCACAAAGGGAGACATGTACACATGTGGATGTTATAAATAATATATGTGTATTTATCCTGCAACTGCCAGCGCATTGTCGGAATACACCCACCGTATATATTTTCGCTGTATACGGCAGTGACGGGAAACAGCTGTATTTTGGAATCTTAGCACGTGCGTCAGTTCGACTGACCTACATCAAAGTGCAACTACGTTTAAAAGGCGAACATTTTTCTGTCATACTTGACAGCGTTTCACTTCAAAATGATTATTTTGATGATTATTTTTATGACTGTTGCAGGATAAATAGAATACACGCCAAGGCTCGCCACTTTTGTTTTTCTTTACCCTCGTCAAAATACAGCTTATATTTTAAGACACTGACCATGTATTCTCTATATATATGTCAAATATATAACAACGTCATTTCTGATGCGCGCTGAAAACTAGGCAGGTGGGATCGCGAATTTCTCCAGCAACCAGCAGACCAGGGCCGAGTTAAGTGATATGAGTCGGCCTCGACCAATCAACAATAAAATTGGTTTGTGTGTGTATTCTTCATACGCGCACGTATATATATATGTTTTAATTTAGTTATTAATATGAAACGTTCTTCAAAAAATATTAAGAACTGAATCAAAGAGTTTTCCGGTGTTCGTACAGATAAACAGCCATACAGAGCGGGCTAATACAAGTCTCAGGCCTGTATGGTAGGTCAGAATTGTCTACTTTATAGACATGTTACATATTTCAGGAATATTTTAATGATAGAAGACTATATATACTTGTCCTTGTGACTATACTTTAGAACTGTTCGAGATTTGTAATATTTACTTAACAAGACGTATGAAGGACTTTCTATGGAACGCGAAAGCCGCCTTATATGACAAATGTTACATGGTATATAAACCAAGGATCAGCAGGCGCGGATCCAGGAATTTGAAAGGGGGGGTCCAGTAATTTAGTGGTAATGCGAGCGCCGTAGGCGCGAGCTGATTTTTGGCGAGGGGTCTGGGGGCCAAAATTTCGGAAAATGAAATGATTATAGCAAATTTTGCAATCTTTCGGGGATAAGATCTTCGATAAGCCGGGGGGGGGGGGGGGGGGGGGGCATAGGCGGTTTTTTTAAGGCTATGAAAAAATTTTCCTCATCCGAAAAAGAGGGGGTCTTGACCCCACTCAGACCATAACTTTGTCAATTTAATCAAAATTAGTCTTGTTATTTCCATTTATTGCCCCGTGAGCTGCCAGTCATTTTGAGATATTTCCATTTATTGCCCCTATACGTTTGATGAAGTCGTTTTATTTTGAAATACAGGCAAATACAAGTAGTTACCATTTTAAATGCAAATACATGTAGATTATATATGTATATATACTTGTAATTAATTAGAGATTTTGTATTCAATATGTATCTATATTTACATTTGCAAACTTTTTTTTCTTCTTCTTTTTTAATGAAAGATAAACTTTATATAAATTTTTTTTCTTATCTTTTTTTTGTTTACTCTTACCTGCTAAAATGCTTTTTCGCAATGCATCAAATGGAACGAAACTAATATATTTGGGTTATTTTTGCCGTTGTGTTACAATAACAAAATCTATATCGATACTGTAAAAGGTCATGAGTCACTTATCGCTGGCATATTGGGGTCTGGAACCAAATACCGTAGGGTGTTACGGACAATGTAGCTTGTGCTGTATGCGCAGGAAATATGGACATTTTTCGGCATAGCCATATAATATTCTTTTGGCCCCAGATATGACGCGACAGGTTGCGTTACTGGTCAAGATGAAGTATGTGATTGATCAATGTAAAGGTAGATGCAAAATGTAGATATGCAGTTAAAAACGAAACTAAGTTAAGATTGAATGGAGGCTGAATAAGTACATGCATATTTTCAAATGACACATTAATAAAATCATATTCCTGATTCAAATGCAGTCTTATTATCACCAAAAATGATTCAAACCGATATAATTTTGTTATCCGTGCTGAAACGCATTAATTTATTTCAACAGCAGATTTACATTATAATCACCAGCATTAAAACTATGCAGTTTATCTTTTTTAAAGATATTTCTTGTTTAGTATTATATAACCCGCGTTGTGATTGGTTGACTGAAAGGAGTTCCCTTCCTATTTTGGTCTCGTAATAGATGATTGGTTGGGAGCTGTTCATCTTGTTTCATTGCGTCTCGATGTAGCTATAGGACACACTTAAGAAATTCAATTGTTGAAAACGACATTGTGTACATGTTTGTAATAATTTTGCATTAATTTAAATCTATACATGTAAGATATTATCGGCAAGTCCAAACAATGTTAAAGATGTAGTTACGAAGAATGCTAAAACTATCACAATATTTATGGGAGGAATTACCCGAACTGTGGCAAGAAAGAGAATTACAAAAGTAATTTAAATAACAGAAATATTATCATTTTTTGTCAGGGTGACGCTCTTCTGAACCCTACCATATTCCCAAACATAGCGTGGTCCTTGTAAGGGTTAAAAAAAATTCATCCATATAATCTTCAAAGGAGATCGCTAATTTCGATGTAACTGATGAAAACAATACCCTGTTGCTCATTTGAACCGTGAGGTTTGGGAGCCAGAGATCGTAAACAGAAACGCTAATTAACATACAATACATTAATCATTTATTGTAATCCATCAAAGTGGCGTGATGGCAATTTTAAATTTGAGTGTTTAGATAATCTCGTCAATTTTGTAATGAATGTTTCATGTGATCGACGGAATGGATTCATAAACACAATTCTCGTCATTGATTTATGGGGTTGGATGCATTTCTACATATTAATGAAGATAATTTATGTGTTTTCTGTTTTATTTCCTTTCCTTTCGTTTTATATATAAATAATATATGCTATTTCGGAATGATTACAGGCGCTCCCATCACCTGATGTTAGGCGACTTCCCGGAGAATACTGGTTACTGGGTAATAATGGTTATTTGATAGCCTCTATCCTCTGTGGTTACTGTGACGTAACAATCACACGAGCTTTCATGGTCCGTCACACATGGAATGTCCGAATGATTTATTGACCTTAAGGAATAAAGGCCGATAAGAAGGACCTTACTCGTTAAGGCGCCATTTTTTTTTTTTTTTTTTTTTAGTATTGTTTCTTGGTGTGTTGTTTTTTGAGTGCATTTTCGTCTATTTGTAAATTCAGTTTTGTTTGCTTGATTGTTGTTGTTTTTTTTCGTTTTTGTTCTTTGTTTGTTTTTTTTGTTTTTTTTCTTTCTTTTTTTTGTTTTTGTTTTTTTTTTTGCTGACAAAATTCTAATGCATCTTTAATAACACGATTACTGACAAAATGACAACGTTTGACGTTAGCCATATACCCAAAAGACCGAAATCATTCCAATTTCTTTCATATCAATTTGAATAATCAAAACATTTAAACAAATGGGGAGATCAGCTTAATCAGTTGCTCTATTAATGAATCAATCGATCAATTAACGTAATTTGAAATAAACAATTGAAGACATGTGTTCCTATTTTACTTATTTACTTTTCAGCACCTGTTGTATATTGACAAGGTCGGCCAGATATACCCTAAACAACATGATAACTTAAGACACTGCCCTATAGATTCTTCAATGTCTGCCACTTATAAACCACTAGGGGCCGCGGTGGCCGAGTGGTTAAGGTGTCCCGACACTTTATCACTAGCCCTCCACCTCTGGGTTTCGAGTTCGAAACCCACGTGGGGCAGTTGCCAGGTACTGACCGTAGGCCGGTGGTTTTTCTCCGGGTACTCCGGCTTTCCTCCACCTCCAAAACCTGGCACATCCTTAAATGACCATGGCTGTTAATAGGACGTTAAACAAAAACAAACCAAACAAACCAAAATCTCTGTACTATTGCCACTGTGAGATAGTTTAATAATTATTAATTATTGTGGGGCCGCGATGGCCGAGTGGTTAAGGTGACCCGATACTTTATCACTATATCCACCTCTGGGTTGCTAGTTCGAAACCTTTGGTGGGCAGTTGCCTGGTACTGAACATAGGCCGGTGGTTTTTCTCCGGCTTTCCTCCACCTCTAAACCTGGTACGTCCTTAAATGACACTGGCTGTTAATAGGACGTTAAACAAAAACAAACCAAATTATAAACCACTTATTTTAATGTTTTGCGAGATTCACTTACAAACATCTTTCATACAGCAGGTTGATGAGTATTTACATAATTAAGACGGGTATCCGTCCTAATAGAGACTGATCCTTGTTAGATATGTATGACGTCACTACCGTGTTAACCTGACGCGGCAAGGGTCAATAGAGGAGGGTGGGTTTATATCTACTGAATCTAGTTTAATTTCAATTTTGATGTCTGTCTAAACTTTCCTATTAAGGAAATCCCAAGAGTGGCATATCCTTAACTTCTGAACCGGCGTTATCCTTATTCTTGACCGGATAGCCGCAGAGGTTTTGTTGTTTTTTGTTGTTGTTTTTTTTCATTATATATATTTATATATATGTCAAGTAGTAATAACGACAGTACATACAAGTAAATTGTCTCCATGACGTCATGGAGACAATTTACTTGTCTGTACTGTCGTTATTACTACTTGACATTTATATGTTGTCGGAGATATACGGCAGGGCGGGGGATAAGGGAGGTAACTCGTGCGGAACAGAGAGGTTTCTTCTGACCAGCCAGAGTTACTTCCCTTCAGAAGGCAAGAAGTTGACTTATTGATGTTGTCAGCAAAACAGACGTCATGGAGAGTTTCATCAACATAAACAACGACGAGTTCCTACAAACCATTCTTGGCGTCTTTACACGTTAACTGTATTATTTGTTTCCCTTGATAAGTTATTTTTTTTATTTTTATTTTTTTTACAAATTACAAGTTCTTCATTATATTCGACTCTCTCAACTGATGATGATGATGATGATGATGATGATGATGATGATGATTGCGGCAGAATGTGTTGTGACGTCATATTGTATTTGTTGTCATATTAAAATGATTAAAAATTAAAAAAATTAAAAAAATCAAAAAAATCAAACA
The DNA here is from genome assembly GCF_902652985.1 of Pecten maximus. Lineage (NCBI taxonomy): Eukaryota > Metazoa > Mollusca > Bivalvia > Pectinida > Pectinidae > Pecten > Pecten maximus. The sequence continues at coordinate 2,235,845 of NC_047032.1, read as the reverse complement.
TATATAATATAGACAATTGTCATAACAATGACAATAGCAATACAATAATAAAATTAAATTCACCCTCCTCTCAAGCTTCCATCATATCGTGGTATATTGTATATTCAGAATCAGTTGTTACGTTACGCTGAAACAATACCAGTCTCATGTTCTATTGATAATGTAGATAATATATAATATATGTCTGGTGTAGGTTTATGGTGTCTGGGTCAGAGGAAACTCGGGCTAGTGCTTGTTGCGCGGGCAATGACACGTGAGAATAAATTAATACCGATAGCTTACTTTAATCAGAGGCGTTTGTATCTCCGGACATCTGCTGGTCAATTAGTCATTGAATGACCAAAGTTGTCGGTAGGATGGTAAAGATTACAAAACCAAACCTGACCTAGACTGAAACTATGTTAAAGTCACACCGAGTGACAGAGACCGTATTTAACACTATGTACAAGTCAAACCGACCCGGTCCCTCAGTTGAGTGACAGAGACCGTATTTAACACTATGTACAAGTCACACCGACCCGGTCCCTCAGCTGAGTGACAGAGACCGAATTTTACACTATATACAAGTCACACCGACCCGGTCCCTCAGCTGAGTGACAGAGACCGTATTTAACACTGTGTACAAGTCACACCGACCCGGTCTCTCAGCTGAGTGACAGAGACCATATTTAACACTATGTACAAGTCACACCGACCCGGTCCCTCACCTGAGTGACAGAGACCGTATTTAACACCATGTTCAAGTCACACCGACCAAGTCCCTCAGCTGAGTGACAGAGACCGTATTTAACATTATGTACAAGTCACACCGACCCGGTCCCTCAGCTGAGTGACATAGACCGTATTTAACACTGTGTACAAGTCACACCGACCCGGTCCCTCGGCTGAGTCACAGAGACCGTATTTAACACTATGTACAAGTCACACCGACCCGGTCCCTCAGCTGAGTGACATAGACCGTATTTAACACTATGTACAAGTCACACCGACCCGGTCCCTCAGCTGAGTGACATAGACCGTATTTAACACTATTTTCACTCATTAACAAGTTCCGTATAACGGCCTTTGAATACAACACCATGTTTCAGAATTTGAGTCACCTAACTTATAACTTGAAGTGAAATTGGCTTAATTACCATGACATGACGTTTACACATGTACTCGTAATTATAAGCAATGTTACAATACCTGGGTTTATTATCATAAACCACAGCACCAATACACGTGTACCTTTAACGTTCACACAAAATAAAAAGTAATTATTATCAAATTGTACATAAATACCAGTCAATTATATTTCACCATTGAAAATCACGTCATTTAAAAGAAATTGGATTTAAACAATAATTCTGCTATTGGTTTTAAAGACCTGTTTCCCATGAGTCTAGATGAATACATGTACGTACATACATGTACTTGATGATTATCATATACACATTGGGCGTGGACCCAGCATTCAAAAGCGCAAGTGTCGTACACAGAGATTAAGTGCGCATGCGTGACACCCGTAGTGGCTTCACACCTTCTAACCGAACCTTGGCCCAATACACAGCGGTAATGCGGCCTTGATCGAGAGTGACGTCACAGGCCAGATATGTACCTGATGATTATATATATGTAGACCAGAGTTTTACTGGATGAAAGAAACCAATACAGTGTCAACACCGGCTCGCCGTTCACTTTAAATCTGCCTACTAGGTGAGGACCAGATTTCGGGGGACCCCGAGGGGTGTTCGGTGGTATATGACGAAAGTACTCGAATACATTTGATACCTGTAACAAACTATGTCTGGATTTACCAATCAATATGTTCTTTTTCAAGAGATGAAATAAAGAGTCTGGTTAAAAGTAGATTGCAGGATCAGTTTATACAGAAAGGGTTTCATGATATTGATAATTCTTTAAGACACAATTTGGCATAGAAAAGTATTTGTTACAGCTAAATGAAAAAGATAGAAAGAAAAAAAAAGTGTAAATTTCGATCCTCTAATATTAAACTACCAATAGAATCAGGACGATGGCTTGGTATACCTCGTCACGAGAGAATATGTAATTTGTGTATATCAGATATTGGTGATGAATTTCATTATATATTTAAATGTGAACATGAATCTGTAATACGTTTGAGGAAGAAATATATTCTAAAATACTACTATATTTATCCGAGTCGAGAACAAATGCAAGGGATGTTCACTATATTAAATCGTAAAGTTTATATAAGAATGTGTAGCTTTATAGAAAAACTAAGTAAATTGATTCTAAATTGATTTTTGTACCAAGCAGTGCTCCTCCATTCTTTAAAATTCTTTGTAATTATCACATCATTGTTATTTATGTATATGTGACCTCTTGTTCCACACGTTAGTGTGTCAGAGTGATATCAATAAAACCTTGAAAACCTTAACACTATACTGCCACATATACATGTAGGTAATAATTGTCCCGTAAAGTCAGTTTTTATCATCTTCTTTTTTAATTTTAATTTTAATTTTTTTTTATTTAATTTTTTTTTTTTTGTCAATAAGTTAATCAATTTTCTATCAACTGTAATTTTTTAAGAATTAAGTAATATGGGCAATTTTTTATACCAAGCATCTTTGCTACGTTCTACTCTGATGGCTTCTAGTAACTAGTAGTTTGATCCATACTATTCATTTAACGTTATTGAATCATGTTACATATATATATACAAGCTAAACTGTCATATGCCAGTGCATTGCTCTACCCGAGCTGACTTGAATTATGTTCTAGTATAATGTCGGTGAGATATATACTCTCAAGACTAATAAAGAATTGAATTGATAGATATACATGTACATGTATATGCGTGACTGTCATTTTATGAGCTGTAGAAACTTTAAGGAAATGTAAAACTATATTATCTATTGTTATTTTTCTTGTATTACCATGGTGTCATGGTTAATAACATGACGTCACCATCACTTCAGTATATTTCATCGTATTGTATTTTATTGTGGTGCAGGATGTTGAGTGGCGTCGCATCGCATCGCATAGCATAGCATCAGTTAGTATTGTATTGTTTTTTTTTTTGTATTTGTTTTATTTTTTCAGAGATTTTCATACAGTGTAAAGTACATAGTATTCAATTGTATTCATAATAATCATTATTACAGCACCATAGAATTGTAGATGATCCAACACAAATACACACATCTTAATCCAGATTCATAAAATCATTTACTTTTGATGAATTTTCTAAATGTTACTTTCCCACTGTATTTAAAGAAAGGAAGAAAGCAGAAGAAAAGGTGTAGAGCAGACAGAAAAATCATAGCAATAAAGCAATAGGGACGAAACAAGAAACATGGACAAAGACATATATATAGTAACAAAGACAGACATAGAGACAGAGACAGAGGGAGAGAGAGACAAAGAGAGGTGTCAGAAAATCAAATATTTACAGTATGGTCTGTAGTCTAACCCAGATGTACACAGGATAAACAGAATTGCTGGTAAGACAATTTAGGTCTGACTTATAATTAGACCAGCCTTACTGTATATGAATGAAGACTGGCAAGGGAAAGACAAGAGGATTTAAACATGTATTGTCGTCAGCAAGTGTCACCACATATGATTATAGCAATAAAATTTTATTTTGAAATCTTATAGAAACAATAATATGTATTAACTTTGGTTACATATAACATTACAAAGTATAGCAGTAAACAAGAATCTAAGAACAATAATCAGCAAATTGAAGTTCTAAGAGATATTAAGTAATTTTTGCCATTTTTTCCATTCATTTTGAAAATTTTCCTTATACTTGTCCCCTTTACCCATTGCAATATATTTTTGTGTAACATAATGATCTTTAATAGTTTTTTTGAGACCAGTCAAAGATAAATTAATTTGTAGACACCTTGTTGAATAAATATACTGTTTAATAATTAAAATGATTGTACTGTCTATTGGTGTTCTTATTCCATCTTGATTATATAGTCCAAAAATAAAAGTTTCCTTATTATATGCGAAAGGTATCATTAAAGAATCTAATAAAAACTCAAAATTTTGTAACATAACTTGCACCTTATCACATTCCCAAAGTGTATGTTCTATTGTTTCAATATCAGTTTTGCACCAGTAGCAATACGGATTTTCTGCTATTCCTGCCTTAAATAGAAATGAATTTGTTGTTAAGATGTGTTGATTAATTCTATATTGTAGCCACTGTAGTTTTGAATTTTTGGTTATATAAAAAGGCAATTTGTATATTTTCCTCCATGTTTCATTATCAAAGTTGAAGATATCCCATTTTTTTCTTCCAGTGGATATTATGTTATTTTTACTGAGTAAATAGTAAAAGTCTTTTGTTCCCTTTTTACTGCGAAAAAGAATTTCCATATCAATTGGTATAAATGGGTAGATAGGAGATGATAATTCCTGTTTCTGAATATGTTTTCTAATAGCTGAGATAAGTCCTCGATATTTAAGGATGTTTGTATTAATATCAAAGACCCATTGAAATTCTTCGAAGGAGTAAAATGAATTATTGTTTTTGTTAATTAAGTCACTAATTACAATAATTCCTTTATTGTACCAATCTTGATAAAAAATATTCTGATTATCTACTTTAATTAATTTATTATACCAAATTGGTGTTTTAGCCAACATATCTGGGGATTTATATAAGTAGTTTTTATTAGATAGTTTTATCCATGCTTTAAAGACATCTTTCCAGAATAGATTTTTACATTTATTGTGACATATTGAGATATATTCCATCCCACAGTTAGCCATAAGGTGATCATCAACAAAAGATCTAAGAATTAACTGCCATTTACTTGAACTTGTAAAAAGTCTCCTTAACCATGTTAGCTTCAAAGATTCAATGAATGACTTCACATGTAACATTTTTAGCCCCCCATCAATGTATTTTTTAATAGTTACATCTCTTTTCACCTTATCTATTTTACTTTTCCAAAGAAAACAATACAGTTCTGTGTTTAATTTTTTCAAGAAATTCTCATCTGGATTTGGCAAAGAGATAAAGAGATGATTGAACTGAGAAATTAATAAAGCCTTTATAATATGAATTCTACCGATTGGAGTTAAGACTCGTCGTTCCCAAATTCTAATAAGTGCCTTTAACTTTACTAATTTCTTATCATAATTTAGTTTAGGTATTCGATGAAGGTCAACATGAAATTCGATTCCTAAAAGTGTAAATGTTTGATTTCCCCACTGTAGATTCAGTTCAGGGTAGACAACTTCATCACTATATTTTTTGCTTCCAATCCAAATAGCCTGGGTTTTAGATATATTTATTTTCAATCCTGATATTTTTGCAAAAGATTTTAATTCATCAATAGATTCTTTAAGGGATTCCTCTGTTCCATCCAAGATCAGTGAAGTGTCATCAGCATATTGAGACAGTAAAATAGGAATATTATCAACATCAATACCTTTTATATTATTATTGTTCCTTATTCTAATAGCTAAGATTTCAGCACACATTATAAATATATATGGTGCAATTGGGTCCCCCTGCCTACAGCCTCTCTCTATTTCAAAAAATGGAGACAGATTTCCCCCTTGATTAATCGCTGAGCTTGAATTGTTTTGTAGAACCTTCACCCATTTCTTAATATCTTCCCCAAATTTAAAAAAATCAAGAACTTTATCAATAAACTTCCAAGAAACAGAGTCAAAAGCCTTTTCAAAATCAATAATCAACAACATTCCAGGTATATTTTTATCTTCTGCATATTGCATAATATCATAAACAATTCGAGTGTTTTCCCCAATATAACGTCCTGAGATGAAACCCGTTTGATCAGTATGAATTAATTTGTTCAAAACTATTTTTATTCGGTTAGCTATTGATCCTGATGCAATTTTATAAATAATATTGAGTAAAGAAATTGGTCTCCAGTTTTTAAGATATTGTCGAGGCTTATCTCCCTTAGGTATACATGTTATTATGCCCTGTCTTTGTGTAATTGATAATTGACCCTGATTGAACCCATAATTAATTGATCTGACTATAAAAGTACCTAACTGTTTCCAGAAGCATTTAAAAAATTCCACAGTGAACCCATCAGAGCCTGGGCTTTTATTATTTTTCATAGCTTTTAAAGTATTTGATGCTTCATTAAGAGTAATTATACCTTCTAATTTGTTAGATTGTGCCTCTGTTAATTTTGGATAGTGGTGTGCAATATTACCGGCAATACCGGTTATTGCGGTATTATTGTCGGCGATGATATATCGCGATATTTTTTTTAAATACCGGTATTTTCACTTTATTTTTAAACACTTACATAACGAAAGTACATCGTAAAAGGACATCGTTTTTTTCACTTGGCATGTTCGCGTCAACCGGAAAAAAACATAACAGGAAGTATCTTAACCTATACTAAATTTAAAACCAGCTGAAGACTATAATGCTACGTTCCGGTAGGATTAAAAAAGATATTATCTCCCCGAAAATTATTTAATAAATGTAGTTTAAAATCTAATTATTTCTTCTTCTAAAAGATCGTTTCACGGTTTGTAAAAAATAATGATCCGGCCGTGAACTGTTCGTGAGAGAAATATTCATCTATAGCACAATTTTACGAAATCCGGAATTTTGTCCGCCATTTTTTCTACCTTTATTATATGCTTTCAAACATCCGTCAAGCATGGCGGAGAAAAACAAGTTTGATATTGTGACCAACCGAAAAGCAAAATCAACGGTTTGGGAACATTTTGGACTGAAAAAAATTGAAGGCAAGCTTGTTGAAAATGTTGCCGTTTGTAGGATGTGCATGGCATCTGTTAAATACTCAGGTGGAACGACAAATCTGTCGTCCCATATCAGAGCCCGTCATCCAAATCTACGTGAGCGTAGTAATGACGACACTGACAGTAAAAATACACAACAATCTGGTTCCAGTGGCTTAGCTTCTACTACAAAGGAAACTCAAGTTCACGACAGAAAGACGTCTCAGTGTACCTTGCCAACAGTAATAGCAAATAAAACGCCATATCCTCCAGGCTCAAGACGTGCAACAGAAATAACGGAAACCATTACCAATTTCCTTATTAATGACATGAGGCCATTTAAAACAGTTGACACAGACTGTTTCAGGAAGATGCTACACACATTAGATCCAAGGTACAAAGTTCCAGGTCGGAAGCATTTTTCACAAATTGCAATTCCAAAAAAATACGAACAAGTAAAGGGTGTTGTGAAAGGAGAACTCCAAAGGGCTGATCAGGTGAAATTATTTTTTAAAATGGAAATTACATGATCATAAATATTTAATTCCAGATTTTAATTTTTGAAAATAAAATTAAAAGTATTTGATGAATTATGGAATATAATAAATTAATAATGTATATTGTATCAAAATAAAATGTGATCTAGTGTTAAATTTATATTATTTTAAATTGTTTTTATTTCATTCAAATTAAAGAAGAAACTAATCAAATTACTTGATTAATGGTCAGTTGTGATTTATAAACAAACCGAGATTTGTTAGGTTTTTTTTTAGAATCTAGTCCATTTTGTACTTACCTGTGATCTCAAAATTTATTTTTTTCAAAGCATAATATGCTATGTTTACCCTTGTTTTGTTTTGTTTAATGACTTGTGGAAGTCTATTAAAGTTATTGCTACATACCCTTGTCTTCTGTTTTTATATTCAGGCTAGCAAATAATTTCTGCAATATATCGCAATATATTGCAATATCAGGTCAAATATTGCAATATATCGCAATATTGAAAAAGGTGGCAATACCCATCCCTAATTTTGGAATATCAATATCTTTTAAAAAATCACCTAGGTGAATATCCTCTATATAATGATCAGTTGTATACAATTTTTTGTAAAAATGTTTTACCTCATCGAGAATTTCTGCTTGTTTAGTTATTTTATCACCATTTTCTTTCTCTATCATTGGTATTAACTTTGAGGTGTAATTTCTGTTTTCTAAATTTAAGAAATAATGTGTTGGTTTTTCACCCTCTTCTACCCATTTAGCTCTAGATCGAATTAAGCTACCTTTTAATTTATTCAATCTTATATTTTGTAATTCTTGTTTTTTTTCATTCACCCTGTCTATATCAACCTCATTACTATCTTCTAGTTCATGTATAGTTTCTATAAGTCTACTTTCGTTCAAATTCTGTATCTTCTTTTTATATGACGAGTGGGAAATGGTTTTGCCTCGAATTTCTATTAAAAGTGTTTCCAAAAAAAGTTGATCGCTTATCATAAATTGTATATCAGAATCAGGTATATTGCTGATGTTTTCTAAATGATAAACTGGAAGAGCATATTGTCTTTTAATGTCTAAAATAAGTTTATTTATAAGTTCTAAGTAATCTAAATCATGTAAAAGTGAATTGTTAAACTTCCATAATCCTTTTCCTTTTCTGAATTCGTTAAACTTTAAAGCAATTACAGGAAGTGAATGATCTGTTCTATAGCCTGGTTCAATATTTGAATAATGAATGCTTGGTAATAGATTGTCCGAAATAAGAAAAAAATCTAGCCTAGCTTGTTTAACAGGATTACTTCTCCTCCAGGTGTATCTTCTATTTTCTGGATGCTGTTCTCTATATATATCTACCATTCCAAATTCTTCTATAAGTTCAATTATTTTATCCCTGGCTTTTGGGTTATTTATATTTTTATAGCTTTTATCATAATCCACTGTAGGGTTCAAAACTAAGTTAAAATCACCACATATTATAAAAGAATCATTGCCAAATAGATTAATAGTTTCAGTTAAGTTTTCATAAAATTCTGGATTGTCTGAATTAGGGCCATATAGTGTAATTAATGTTACTTTTCTACCTTCTATCCTCATATCAAGTGCCAAAAAATTACCAGACAACTCCCTTTTTACCTGCAATACTTTTACTTCAAAATTGTTATTGAGTAAAATTGCTACCCCCCGTGCATTTGATCTGAATGAATTAAAATAGCAGTCATAACCCCATTCTGCTCTAATTATATTTTCAAGTTCAGGAGTGAAATGTGTATCCTGTAAACAGAAAATATTATAATGCTTATTTTTCAAGTAAGAAAAAACATCTTTTCTTTTATGTCTATCTCCTAGACCTTGACAGTTTGCTGATATTATCTTTATACACTCAACAAGTTACATATCTAAACCGTTTATCTTATTAGAATCATTGACCATATATGTGACACAGCCTAAGACAACGCGAGAGGGCAGGAGCTCTAGCGGAGCCCTTGCCAGCAGTAGAATAGTAATAAATCTGACACTCAAGAAGAAAAGGAAAGGAAGCAGTGATAGACATAAGGAAAAAACACAGAAAAACATAGATGAGATCAAACAAAAAATAAGAAAAAGATAAAGAAATGACACACTATCGACTATACCTAAATCATATTCTACTTGCTTTACCTGTACTCTTACACCTTGCACATTTGTTTCCTTTTCATCCATGCATACTTTCACAATATTCCACTCCGCATAAATAAAGCAAGAAGTGAAACCGGAAGTCAGCAGTACTACTATAACATAACCAGAAAAGAAACCTGGTGTGGCGGATCATATTATCCGTCTTGCTATATGTATTTAAATATACTATTCATGTATGTTCAGTTGCATTGGTTAGTAGGATATATCATAAAAAATTCCTAACAGGGTGGCGAGTATTTCCCACCTACACCAGGTGTTACAAGTATATTTTTATACCGGTACTATTTACAGGCCTATGATGATATACAAGTGAATTCGGAATTCAGCAGTATTACTATACCATTACCAGAAAAGAAACCATCGATCATATCATCCGTCTTGCTATATATATATATATATAAACATATATATGTGTCCAGTAAGCAAATAATTATAAGATATATGTGGAATATTGATAAAAAAAAAAAAATTTCTTTGGGTCATACATAAGTGATGTAGATTCAACCATATATATGTTATGGTGATGCACTATAATACATTGATATAAAATACACACTTTGGTCATCCGTATGTGCATGACCATTGATATGTACGATATATATGTGAGCATATGTTGAGATTTATACAGAAGCTTATCTGGGTGGCGGGTAGATTCCCACCTACACCAAGTTCTTAGTAAATCCCTTATGCACAAGGAGGCACAAATACATAAGAATGGTCATTTACACATACGCATGTAAATGTGTTTTAATTATGTATTATATGTAGGATACTAATAATGTCTGGGTGGCGAGTATTTCCCACCTACTCCTGACATTTATAGATATCCAGCATAAACAGACAAATAAAAAGGTGTACAAGTAAATGTGAATATATATAATAGGTATTAATACACTTGATTACAATCTTGTAGCCTTCTTATTATTGTTGTGAAGATAAATTAATGAAACAATATTTGCACTGTTACACTTTCCACATGTCAGGAATGGTAATCTATTACTGCAAGCAACATATTATTTAATTTATCTTGATTATAATGTCATGTAGGAAAGAGACCCAGCTTATATGAATATTATATACATAATTCATTATAATATAAAAAAAAAAAAAAAAAAAACCGCACTCAGTATTATAGAATTGTAATAGCACCATGTAATTACAGGTGCTAGCACCATACATCACAAAGTATCATAAGTAGTTTCATCTTTCATTCACTTTCGACTCTTTCATGCATTTATTAATGTGCAGTAAATATCTGTCAAAATTATAACACTGCACCTAATAATAATCAAATAGAAAATATTAATAATACTAATACATAATCTAGACACATATAATATTCCGAGTCGGTTAATATTTCATTGTCAGATATAAAGAAAGTCAATCAATACCTGATCAATCAACATGTACAAAAGTATCAAAGGGTTCACTATGTATGTCAAATGAGATCATTTGTACATATAAAGTCACTGATTATCAGATATGATTACTTACGCGGAAATTGTTATCGTCCATCAAAAAGGCCTCCGACAAAATTGTATCAGCATAAATTCTCCTTTTTTTTCCAGATTTCAACAACACAAACAGTTTTCCATCCATACTCCATGAACGCTCAACACATTGGAGTTCGAAAGCAGCCTTTAGTCTCTGTTGATTTATTCGAGTCAAGTCCTCTGTGATGTATATCCCAGATCCCTTCAACACTTTCCTTCCCTGGATAATCTCTATCTTCTTCCTTCTGTGAGTGAACTTGCAGATAATGCTACGTGGTTTACCTCGCTGAAAAGGCCCAAGTCTGTGTGCAATGTCTATGTCAGATTTGCAGATCGCAACTTTCAACTTGTCCTTCACAAAACTCACAATCTTTCCAACACAATCTTCTACAGTCTCATTTCTATTAGAATCTTCCAGTCCAACTATCCTGATAGAGTTTTTTCTCCCGTGCTGCTCCAGATCATTTTGTTTGATTTCCAATTCTATCCTTTTATCTTCCGAGTCTGATAAATGTTGTTCAAGCTTGGTAACTGTTTGTTTCAAGTCCTCATTTTGCTCCTCTAAGTCGAACACACGACCCTCCAATCTCTCTATCAGTTCTCTGTTTTCTCGTCTGATTTCTTCTCTTAAACTTATCATCTGTTGACACATATCCTCCTTCATCGTTGACAGTATAGTGAATATATTGTCCAGTTTCTCATCAGTAGACATTTTCCCTTTGGATATATCACTGAGTCTTCCAGAATGAAAACCCTTGGATTTATCTTTACTACTACTTGTACTCATACTCCTAGTTGCAGCCATTTCAAAGTAACAATTGTCAGTCCAGTATTGTATTGTATTGTATTGTATTGTATTGTAATACGATTTCCTCTTTATGAGATATAATTTCATTATTTTGTTTATATCTTGCCTTTTCAATAGCAATTTCATTCATAGGGCTATGAACTCTTTTCTTCCTGACTCTTAAAAACATTTAGAAAATGTTTCGCTACTCTTTAAAACATTTAGAAACATCACAAACTCAGTTAATCAAAAATTGATAATTAAGAGTTGTTCATTTTCCTGAATTATCTGGCAAAAAGTTTTATTTAATAGTCCGTTTGAATCCAAGTGAATTTCAGTGTATTTTTTTTAATTGATTGTAATTTAATTACTGTACCTACTTTTCTACCTAATCATTCCAAACCTGTTAATTTTTAACTAGTTAGTAAACAGACTTATCACGTGTAAACATGTTAGATTAGTTTACAAACCCGTCAATACTTTATTTTATTTTATTCATTATCTACGAGTTATCAAATATGCATAGTTCTGCAGTCCCCCTCCCACACTCTAGACGTTCGATAGAATTAGATTTTTAACATGACATCTGTATTTCTCCATTTAAATTCTGTTTAAGTTGTGGAAATACTTTATCGTGAATATCTACGAATAGATTTAAATCCATAAACACGTGTTTAAACTGAATAGACATTAGCATAATTCAATCAAATGGGTTAAATACCTTTTTCGACATATCGCTGATATACACACTGTACTTTGACCTAGAAATACCCCGTTTGGGCCCCTCTCTGATCAGGAAAGGAACTTGGCACGATTTAATGTTTAAATACCTATACACCACTGCCAGACATGAGCTGTCATCGACTCATTGCGGCAAATTTACGTATGAATACCCACGGACTAAAATTTTAAAACTTGAAGATTACAGACAGGTTTTATAATGATACAATTCAAATCGGGGATAATAAATTTGAATTTTAGGACCATTGAAGTTTGGTGTGGCTACCTGGACATTTAGATTCTGACCACCCGGACGGTTGGTTGCCGAACTAGTCCAGGTTTCGAGGTGTGTGCATTTCACTCTCTCCTTGTGCCACAGTTCGGCAGAATGACATTGGACAAATATTGGTGAAACACTTCAATCTTAAGTCGGAAAGCAGTCATTGATTTCGACGGGGCTATATTTCATACAGACACGTTTGTGAATATGATGGAGTTTCTTAAGGAACCTACTTAGTTTTAATTGACGACCGATGTGCAAAATCTTTTTAAAAATATGTGATGGATTCAAAAATTGGGGAGAAATTGCCCCTCGATTCGACATCGGCTTGTGATTTTAACCAGCACTGGATAAACCAGGCATCAAACAGGTGACTTGGAGACGATCGGTGATATTGGAGTTTGAAGACATTATCCCGGAAACTGTTATAAGGCGTTTTGTGTCCGGCTGGTCAGTAAGTGTGTCCTGTAACTGAAGCTGGACAATCATGCCTTGTCGTGTCGAAATCGACTGGATAGCATGCCTGATAGAACTGTTAGGAACAGTATTTTTTATCATTGGACTAGCAACTGACCACTGGTCAGTTTCGGACGATGGCTCGGCTCACTCCGGCCTCTTCACGTCCTGTACAAGCTCCGGACTATGTTACGACACGCATGTGTTTTATGACCAATATGCGGGTAAGTGTTTGACCATTATGACGTCATATTTGTGCATTTTGCATTCCCTGTCAGAGAAGTTTCCTTATCGAAGTAAAATCGTGTAGTCTTACATCTATATTCAAAAGACCACAAAAACCGATCCTCCCTAAATGCGGATCATTCATATTTAAATATCTCTATTTATTTATCAGTTTAATCATTTATTTCTTCATTCATTTTTCTATTTTACTATATAAAATACTTGTATATTGAAACGTCGTAGTTTCCGCATGGACACAAAAGCCAGGAAAAAATTACAGTGGAAAATTTGTTTAGTTTTTAATTTCATATCCAATTTTAAATAAATATTATAAAAGATTGAATTAGATACACACAAGTGAGAAAAAGTTTTAAATACGAACTTATTCAAACATGTAGCTACATTAACTGAGAAATATTGACCATGGAACGTTTGACCTACTCCGTCCATCTCGGAATCGTCAGTAGGGACGAAATTTAGGGGGGGGGGGGGGGGGGGGGGGGGGTGAAAGCCGGAAAAAATAAGTTGTAATACAGATCTCCCACACAATCAAATAGAACATTTCTGATATAAAATAATCGTGATGTTTAAATGGAAATTGTGTTGATCTCGAATATTTAAACTCAATACCAGGCAACGATTGATTCAGGCATTAGTGTTCGAGTGCCATATTTTATCTAGCTCGGTCTGACAGCAAAGTTGTGTCACCTTAAATTTGCCGTGATATGTAAGCTTATCTGGCCGTCTGTTTGTCTTTCCTATGACGTTTTCTGATGGGTTATTTTCCATATTAAACATTTTTTCCGATCGGTCTATTTGATCACAAACTATCTCCCGTCATCAAATATAGCTAAGTATACAAAAAAAACAGTTTAACGGCGTCCTGTCTAGGGACACAGATGTTTTAGTGCAAAGACATTTTAAAGAAAACCAACAGACAGATTTCAATCTTAATCTAAATCTCCTGTTTTCTCTGACTGGTAAGATGTCCTTAAAACATTGTCTGTTTGTAACTGAATGAATATCTCAACGTTAACTATAAAATGTTAATGCTTATCAGTTTAATCGACCCCCCTCCACACCCCATCAAAATGTCTCAGCCTCTCCCATTACAGCTTGTATATTGCAGCTGTATAATTGTTTATAATGTATCTACACATGGATATGAAATTGTATCATATCAAAATTTATAATTAACATCTCAGATTCAGAAACAGGTTCCTTTATTTCCTTGTGTTTTTCAACACATCAGAGAGACATTACCAAACAATACAATGTAATATATTATAACACAATACACAATTACAAAAGTGCATGTCCATTACGTTTAATATACACATATATGTATACGTACACTTTAGTATTACTGAGTTAAATAACAACTGGTCTTTGTTATCAATAAACAATCATGATAATTATAATGATATACAAACAAAACTATTTAATTCCGTGGGTTGGAAATTTACTCAGAAGGTAATTTTTTTTTACATACAAAAGCCTCGTATGCTTTTACCTCTTGCTTATTCTTTCTCGCCAAGGCGGTTCTATAAAATGGGAAAATACGTATAGGATGGCTGACTTCTGTAAACCCTCTATATACATGAAATAGAAGACTTCCACAATGATCATGTCAGGGTATCGGGCCGACCATCTCTGCGCCATTGAAACGTTCTTTTTTCAGAACGCCGAGGTGATGCAGCGGTATAAGCTGCGGGTAGTTCTGGCTAGGCGATTGGGTACCGTAGATCGTGAGTTCGAGGCCCGGTCAGGGCACGAGTCAAAAAGTTGTCTTCCTTCGTCATTTGTGTTGCTAAGTTATACATGAAATAGAAGATATATATATATTTAATGCCTAAATTATGCATTTCTACACAAATACATTTATATGATTAAACTATTTATTCAATTTCGTTAAAACGAACTAATTTTAGTCAGTAATATGGGATTTGCCACCCGATATTGTCACTGCTACCCGCTGTTTGGGCCGAGATTTGCGGGACGAAATGAACATACCGCGTAGAAAAATAAAAACAAAAACATTCACTACATAGCACGAGCTTCCATCACATCGATTCAATTCGAGATGTTACTTTTTTAAACCTTTTGGTTATATTATTTATTTATTTATTCATTTACTTTTACCATCTGTACACCACCTAAGATGTTTTCTAGTTAATCATAATGGGCCCTCGGCGAATTAATTATCGGTCGAGGGGGATCGTTTTCACAACATAACGATACTTATTGTTGTTTATACCCACTATATTTGTGTAACTATTCCATGTTCTATGTCTATATGTGATCGTTTGTAATTTACCTGTGTCTTGATAAGTTGATAAAGGGGCAGATTGCCTCGAAAATTCGACAATTTACTTGTCTGTACTGTCGTTATTACTACTTGACAATTATCTATTTCTAGTAATACGCATCCAACGAACATCTGTTTGTTAGGATCCAGTACCTATATTGGATTATACCGTCGTTATTACTTACTAGACCCTATACAACACTATGTTAGGATCCAGTACCTATATTGGACCATACCGTCGTTATTACTTACTAGACCCTATACAACACTATGTTAGGATCCAGTACCTATATTGGATTATACCGTCGTTATTACTTACAAGACCCTACTTATATATAGATAATATATACCTATATAAACATCATAACACGAACCTGTTGTGGCACCATTCCTATTCAAACCACTAATTAATTAATTACCAATAAATTATAATTGGCTCTGAAATCGACCTCCTGTCGTAAAGGTAACCGATGATTGACATGTGTATATTATCTTATATTTACATATGTTCCTGATTTAATACTCTGATAGTATCGATACAGAATTCCAGACCTTGAGGACGCTGGCCAGGGTTTTAAAAAATGTGTGAAAATAAATCAATTGTATATACTGTATTTTTACACGTAGCCCCGAGTACAGAATATGTTGGGTTTTTTTTAATTTAAACCTTCCTTGTGGTCATAAATACGGATTGATTTCACACCGTTTTTCTTCTGACAGCGAGGAAGTGTTTTAAGGCAATCTTTCCTATTTCAGCCTTATGCGATGTTTTTTTTTTTTTTTTTTTTTACCTTGTGTTAGTAAACCTTAACCTTTTCAAAATCATGCTTCTGAAGAAATATGAAATGATGTCAGACAGTTCCCAAAATATTCATATTTAAAAGTAGTCCAGTACATTATCAGTCTGTTTCCCATCCTAATACCAGGCGTTGAACAGGAGGCAGCATGTCCCATCTCAATGACTTTGGTATAGCGAAGTCTGGCAAAAACGCAAACGCCCAAACAAAGTTTAAAAGTGAGACCTTGTCAAAACAAAAGAGACATAAAGAAAACCAAAAATAGAAAAGATAAAATGGGGACTTAAATTTGGTCGCCCCTCAAGAACCATGCAATTGTGCCAACAGGTAAAATCCGTACGCCTCTCCTTTCTTGGCTGACTAGAGCGAACATATACGACTTCAGATAATTTTCACAGTTTAAATCATTAAATTTGTTAAATGGAAATGACCTTCATTTACTCATCTAATTTTGAAACTACGTAGAATTGATAAAGTAAATCGCTGTCATGTGACACAGAGTTCTGTATAATTAGAGAGTATAGGTTTGCGGTTTCTATACTGGTCAAGGCAAAACTGCTTATAAACCAATCGGACCAACGTGTCATCGTCATTAGGCCTGGAGAGCTCCAACCCAATACACCTCGCCAAGACATCGTGGGGTGTAACTTTCATTCAAGATTTCAAGATTTCTTTATTCACTCTGACACACAGCGTGTGTAACAAGAGGTCACATTTTTTTTTCATGTTGCAAGCATGACAGGCAATATTAATACATGTAGTGTTCTTACAATATTGGAATCATTTAAAATATTATATAGATAGAACAAAATACTGAATGCAAAAAAGGAAAACAGTACCACTAATTATTGTGATGTCATAAACTATCTTATTATTATACATGTAATATACTTGTTCTATTGACATCTTCGTATTAAATCTAATATTACGCTATTTTTTCTGGTTATTTCGTTATCTGGTTATAAATAACGCATGGAAACTCCGTTTTATATGGTGTTGACCCTATTTCTCTTTATATAATGTATATTTTTGGCTTTGGGAGGGCCAACGTGACTTTCGCTCACGTGCCTGTACAACTATAATTAATTATTATATAGGTAACGTTTATCTATTAGGAATGATGTAGATTTAAAATTAATGCGCATTTCTGTTATTTTACATTAATAGACCGATTTATTTTCTAATCAATTCCTTTAAAGGCAAATATGATATAGATACATGTAAATCGAAATAAATATGTTTTATATTGAAATGTAAGCAACATTTTATTTCTAAATCAATTAAACATCCAAGCAAAATAATAATTAACCAAACTATAGTCGGTTTGTAATTGTTGGTGTGAGCCAAAATAATAATTAACCAAACTATAGTCGGTTTGTAATTGTTGGTGTGAGCCAAAATAATAATTAACCAAACTATAGTCGGTTTGTAATTGTTGGTGTGAGCCAAAATAACAATTAACCAAACCTGTAGTCGGTTTGTAATTGTTGGTGTGAGCCAAAAGTGATTTGTTATTTATGAGAAAACCAAGGAAGTTCGTTAGTTATATAAATTACAATCGTATATATATATATATTTTAGAAAATCAGGCAATCACTGTTAATGCTATTCGATTCGCTAGTAGAACCGATTTTGTTACTGTATACGGAGCTGAAATCTAGGGATTTGATGATCTGAAATCTCAATAACAAACCTTAAGTTTTGCAAGATTTCAAGATTTTTATTGATACACTCAGACACATGAATATGTGTAACATGAGGACATTTGTGACAAACAATAGAAATAAGCATGACAAGATGGATACATACAGTGCATAATACAAGTAACTGCACATGTAGATATAGATTTACATTCAAATCAAAAGCATCACCTTTCTTAGAAACAGTGCTAGATTGTTCATAATTTGGATATTGCAATTTTCAATCAGACGTTCTAATTTCAACATAGTTGGTTTTTTGAGAAAGTAGTGAGGTACATGTTTTTCCCTAATACAAGTGATTTCTTCATTTTGACATTTAAACAAATAGTGAAATTCGTCCCCGATACTACTAAAACATAAATTACACAGCCTATCTTCTCTTGGAATACCATGCAACCGTCCAGTTTCAATGGGAAAATTGATATTTGAAGTATGCAAAAGAATATTAAATGATTTACGGAGAGTTGGGAAGATACCCATTAGAACTGAAAGTCAAGGTAAGAATATTGAATTTTTAGAATCAACTTTCGACAAATTAAATTGAATTAAGCAAAATATTATATAGGCAAATGTCGAGTTTGAATCTCAATAGACAGATGAGGTTTAAGCGGTTAGATAATGAGATACATATTTTAACGATACTTGATATACATGTACGTGTGCTTTTATAAACATGAAGTCAGACAATGTCCACGTGACACATTTATACAAAAATTGTTTTGTAGATCTAGAAACTTCTTCGAAGGGTAAGTTTTATTCCAAATTTGAAAAGGGAGTTTACATTTCAAAGTTATTTAACAAAGTTATCAGATCAGAATAGAATCACTATTATAAAACTGCATACTTCAAAGATTAAATTTCCCGTTGAAACTGGACGATGGCATGGTATTCCAAGAGAAGATAAGCTGTATTATTTATTACATTTTTACCAGTGAAATATCAAAAAAAATTCATTCTATAAAAGTGATATTTTTCACTTGTGAAATCTTGAGTGCGATAAAGTGATTTGTTAGTTAAATGAATTACAATCATATATATATTTGAGTAAGATAAAGTGATTTGTTATATAAATTACAATCATATATATATTTGAGTAAGGTAAAGTGATTTGTTATATAAATTACAATCATATATATATTTGAGTAAGATAAAGTGATTTCTTACTTATATAAATCACAATAGTATAAATATTTGAGTAAGTTAAAGTGATTTGTTATATAAATTACAATCATATATATATTTGAGTAAGATAAAGTGATTTGTTATATAAATTACAATCATATATATACTTGTAAACATGAATCGAGTTGTGGTATTGCATAAGGTATTAAATAAAACGTTTTAAGCATTAAACACTTTTTATCAAATCGCTTTTGTGTATCCTATAAGCTTTAAAACCTGTCCTGGTCGCGTTCTGCTCTAACATTTAAAAAACAATCTCCGTCGTTATTAAAATCTTAAATTAGGACATGGTTCTTTTAAGTTTAAACTACAACCTGTATGTTCGTTCTAGGTGATCTTTTGATGTGAATAGTTTCAGATATAACAGTTTGTACAAGTAAACATGATTGGAATCCAAAGATTAGCTATTGTGTGTTCCTACTCTGACATATAAATATCATTCCGTGGTCCATTAGTCTAGCTAATATTTGTCCTTTATGCTTTAAAATGTACCTACCGGAGGTGAATAGGCCTACATATTGAAGCATATGAAACATTTGGGGAATTCCTTTAAGCGTTAAAATGTCACAAAGCACTGAATCACATGTGTTACCAGATTTTATTCATTTATTTACTTTAGAAATATATCACGGTACACATCCTTGCGATTTAATTTCTTTCTCTTTATTAAGAGGAAAAGAACTTTACGACGAGAATAGATCGTTCACAATATAGTGTTAATCCCTAATTAACTTTGTTAACTGTATACTGTAAATCCCATTTTCGATTGTCAAAATTTCAGTTCGCCAAAACATTTTTGTGTTTGAAGAGTTGAATTTAGCCTGCTTATATTACGTATAATTGCATTTTACTGAACGTTTTGTAATCAGTTATACTTTGTTGGTGTGATTGATAGGTATTGATAAGATGACGCTTAACATTCCTAAACCTGGTCCTGTTCTCCTGGTAGCTGTTAAAGTGTCTCTGTATAAACCCGTATTTTCCCCTCGTTTTGTTGATCTTTATTTAGAAATACAGTCTCGTTTGCATCTTGTTGTCGTTGTTTTTGTCGTCGTTGTTTTTTGTCGTTGTTGTTGTTGTTGTTGTTGTTGTTGTTGTCGTCGTCGTTGTCGTTGTTGTTGTTGTTGTTGTTGTCGTCGGCGGCGGCGGCGGCGACGGTGATGGTGGTGTTGTGGTGTTGTGGTTTTTGTAGTTGTGGTTGTTGTTGTTCATTTTTGTGCCGATTCCAGTATCTTACCTATATTTATGTTTCTGTTCCAGAAAAGGGCCAGATTATTTTTGCGGCCGTCTTCATTCTCCTGGTAATGGCGGGTTTCTGCCTAGTTTTGCTCTTCATGCTTCTGTACATGTGTGGCCTTTTCGAGGAGAAATCAGTAGGATTGTTGGCCGCTATTGCCTCCTACGTATCAGGTACGTTCAAACTCTATGTGTAATTTGTTCGCTTAAATATTTCCCGATCGAAGTTTTCTTGATAAGACTCATTCCTACTCTAAAGAACAACATATTCATCTTTATTTCAAAACTTGGTCTGTACCACTTCTTGATTTCAGCTGTCGCCTTTAGGCATTTTTTAACGAGAAAAAGATTTTTATGTTGTGTACGCCAGTCTTTTGATATTCCAGAAAACGTGTTAAAATTAACTTTACGTTAAATATGACATGTCTGGTAGCTGGCAACCAGTACTACACGCAGACTTTTAATACTTTGTTTATTCTATTAACTAGCTTATATCAGTAGATGCTGGCGGTTTTTTTACTTTAATTATTAAAGTAGCCTTTGTCATGTAATTTAAATATATAAATGGAATATTTAGCTGCGCTTCATTATGATATCACATGACACCTAAGACAACTGTAAACCAGTTTGCAAAAAAATCACATCACTTCAATAAAATTGTAACAAGGAGTTAAATTTATAATTGATGTGTATAAAAGTGGTCGGGTGGCACAGTGGTAACACACTTGCCTTTCACCTAGGCAGCCGGGGTTCGATTCCCCGATCGGACGTGAAAAGGTATGGGGTCACCTGCCCGACCACGTGGGTTTCCCCGGGTACTCTGGTTTCCTCCCACAGATAGACCCCTCGCGCGCTTCTATCCGGGCCAACAAGCGTGATTAATATAAGTTAATATAACTTGTTTCGCAATTGTTTTAAAATAAATAAAGTTTACAAATGTATAATTTGTATTAAAGTAAATGTATTTTTTGTCTGTTTCAGTGTTTTTCGGTTTCATTGGGATTATTGTGTACGGATCCGCTATAAACAAGGTGTCCCAATCGGTCAGTTGGTCGTGTGGTATGGTGATAATGGGACTACTTATAAACTTGGCTGGTGGTGTACTGATGCATGTCGGGAGTCAGAGATTCAAACCTAACCCTCCACTACTGCCACCCTTCCCAAAGAGAAGGGGACAGCCCTTTACGATATCACAACATCGACTAAGTCGGAGACTGATTAACAAACGTGCAATATTACCTCGATAACAATTTCGTCGTTTTACAATAAAACTTAACTTCTAACATGTGGAGAATCAGAGGTGCAAGGAACATCTGAAAGGACCGGAAGTACTTCAGAAGTGAATATCAATGCGAACCGGAAGTCGTATTAGGAAATGTGTCTTATTGGACAATTTCAAACAGTTGTTAATTTCAGCTGTGACAAAGGTAACTTTACCCACAAGTGTTCATGAGCAGCAGACGTCAGAAACCAGGAATATACATAGCAGATGTCCTGATTATAGAACTTAGACTGATCAGGAGTCACGTGACATCTATTTCGTTGAATAACAATTTGATAAAGGTTAGAAGAGTCATTGCCAAAACATTGAACTATAAGAAGTGGGTTTTTTTCATCTTACTGCAACATTACAACAAAAATGTCGTCTGTTTTTATCGAACAACACACCCGTCCTCAAGTAAATTTAGAGACGTATGTTTACTTTATTTATCGCCATGTCATGTTGAAGTGTGCCACGTCTTCTTTCGTAAACCTGTCTCACCTTCAGCATTATCAACACCACAAAAAAAACTACCGAATATTCTTCTTCTTCTTCTTCTTCTTCTTCTTCCCCATGGTGTGGATGACCATATATGGGCCTGTTTTCAATGGAAGTATATATCGTAAAATATAAAATACTTAGATACACAGTCTGTTTGAGGCCATCCATCGTTAACAACTGTATGTTAACATAGGAGAACATTTTATTAATCACTGCCATGGTCAGCTGTTCAGCCAAGATGTCCATTCTACTTCGATGTGTGTTTTGCATCTGTTTAGCCAAAATGTTCATTCTAAATTACTGTGTGTTCTTATACATGTTCAACAACACTGTTCACTTTACTTCAACTTAGTATGTTCTTATAACTGTTCAGGCAAAATGTTATATTGAACATAAATGTAACTCTTAATAATGATGTGTTCTAATATATGTTCAACAAAACCTGTTCGCTCTAAATTACTGTTTGCTATCGTACTGAAACTGTTCAGCGAAATGTCCAGTCTAAACTTACCGTGTGTTCTAAATTATGTTCAGTGGGATTTTCATTCTGTATAAACGTGCGTTCTGGAATCAAACGTGTTTAACTTTAATATAATCATGTTTTTTTTCTACTTTAATGTGATCATGATTATTTTCAACTTTAATATGACCATGCACACAGAACTATTTAATATCACCATTAAAACATACTCTACAGTTTGTGTCCAATTCCTGCCAGTCATACACGATTAATATACGTGTTCTTAACCCCGTTCAGTCGTCGTTAATGTGTTTAAACTAACGATTAGGTATACGTGGCGGTGAATCTCTAAATCCTATTATACTACAAAGGATTTATTTTCAAAGATTTTCTTTCGGATTAAAATTTATCGAAACGAAAGTATTACAACACTTTAAAACGGCTTAATACCATATACCCTTGTCACCTGTAAGACGTTTTTTATGAAAGCTGTTCCAGTAGAAAATATGTTCATAAAATGGAGAAAAAAAATATGGTTTTTATTATCAATATCTCCAAGAATTTGATTACTCTCTTGTGTTAATTAGTCGTTGTATTTCCTTTTAAGATTAATTATAAATGATGTTTTAAAACTAGAATTTTACAAAAAAATAACTCATAATCTTATAATCAATATACAGATGCTCTTATGCCTCGAGCTTAAACACCGTTCCCGCGTAAAAGAAACGTAATGGTTAATAAGATAATGGTTAATTTTTCTTATTTGTTATTCTTCATTATCTTCATCATGCTCGATAAATAATCATGCCTTAATATTTAGACTATTTTGGTTTTTGATTAAGTGCTCATTGAACATAAAAACCGTACATGCGGCTGTCTTTCAGAGAGAGAGAGAGAGAGAGAGAGAGAGAGAGAGAGAGAGAGAGAGAGAGAGAGAGAGAGAGTATGTAAGTCAACATCGATGTGATGTATCACGCCATTTTTTGTGACTTGACACTCCATCCTTTGTGATAGATTCCATTGTTTTTATTTGTTATTATTGTATATTTCTGTTGTTATTGTGATAAACAACACTGTTTTCTGTGATATATCGCTGTGATACTGTGTTAGTTAAATGTGATAGACAACTAAGAGAGCTACGACATCAGGTATGAATTGTGTATAACCATGTTCTCGAGATTTGAATACTTCTGTAATCATACGCTGGACAGTGGTCAGTTTGAATACTTCTGTAGTCATCATACGATGGACAGTGGTCAGTGAACGAGTTGATACTGTCAGTGTTAATAGCAACTTGTCAACACTCAACCAGGCTCAAGTAAAATAAAACTTTCAGAATTAAGTTTTCTTACTTCTAACCTTTTTAATAGCTTTTTATTTGTATAAATTAATGTTACAAAAATATTGATAGTTTAAAAATCAGTGAAAATCGGAATCTTGTTAAACAATTTAGAAAAAAAAACATGATTTTGAACATAGTTTTTTTTCGAGATGTTTGAGCTGCGGTTACAATTGTGGTATATCTCAACTTCTCGATCGGCTGTTCTCGGCTGCTTTCGGCTAATTCCGGTACTTTTCATTTATACGGAAGTAGTTCCGGCATCACCCGAGTTATGACGAGTGATAAACCCCTATGTTTCGTATGTATCCGGTTATTACACGGAAGTTTTCGTAGGGTGTTATCTCGATATTGACTTAACGTGGTAAGTCACATCAGTTTAGCGTACTCACATAAATATACTTGTGGGGGAGAATTAACGATTCGTTAGGTGCAAATATCTTCTTCGCCTATAGCAGATGACATTTAAAGTAATTTTGTGTTTTTCCCAAATTCGTCATCAAACCTCACTGCGCATGTGCTTTTTTGCGACGGAATGAACGGAAATTAAATGCGTTGTACATAGCTCATTAAAACTTGTGCGTTGCACCCCACAAGTTCACGGACACAAGACTACACCCCATAACTCAATCTTGTCTGTACGTCCGAGATGTTGACCCCCTACTAAGTAGCTGGATTAATGCATTATATATTTCACTCGCCGAATTGTGCGAAAATTCTGTAGCCCTGCCAGGTTTATAACAGTATATATATAGTATATATATGGGTGTATGTGTAATTAGCATATAAGCAATCCACAACCGACGTTTGTTAGAGAAAACAAACTGAATTTAAAGACAACTCGTATTTCATCTTAGTGTCATATTTAATTAACTTTTTTTATGCAGACAGTGATAAGTGTTTGTTTAAATGTGCCAAAGTAGGTTATTGTTATAGAAATGTTATTGTTCAATCATTATGCTATCTCATTTGTATGTATCCCTCCGCCATCATATTAAATAGGCTGTTTGTCGTACAGGTAAAGTTACAAAGTGTATTTATAATTTTCGTTCTACGACGGAAACGTTTATAGTTTAAAAATAGTATTTATTTGTAGATCTATTGTGTTCCATTCTAGTATATTAGTTTGTTGCAGGACGTTGTCATGGCAACAAATGCTCATAAGGAGACCATTGTGTTGTTCCACACTTTTCACCTAAAGTCTATATTACCTGTTTGTCACTTTGTAATATTATTTATTAATATTTACTATACCTTCTGTAAACAAATATAGATCCTTGTTTTGTTAAATTTAATATTACACAATGAAAAAATAAACAAATGTTATCTTTGATTTTGTTTGTGTTGACCTCTTACTTCTTTTTCTTTTTTTTTTGTGGTTTTTTTTTTGTTTTTGTTTTTTTTTAGGAGGGGGGGGGGGGGTTGTTTGGTTTTTTTTTTGTTTTTTTTTTGTTTTTTTTTTTATATAATTACTTTGTATATTACTTACTTTAACCAATTATTCCTACATTGATGTTATTTCTAACATACCCCATATAGACGAAGCTAATTTTGATACCACGGACTTTAAATAATACATGTCATATACACAAGACAGGACGACGGTTTTAAGGGGGTAAATGTATGGGTGTTAACACTGACGATCTACACTGTATTCAGAGTTCACTACAAACACCGGGACAAATTCGTTATAAGTAATTATAGACTCATAAGTACCCAACAATGGCATTCATATCGCAATGAAAGCAAACAGGGACCCCACTGGACTGTGGGAGACACCGAGGATGTGTATCTACGTGTTGGTGGTACATCACAGGGTATTGATGCTATCGTAACAAATACCAATTGTTTAGTACTTTGTCAAGCAATGAATTAGTTTGTTGTTTCTTTATTTAATTTAGCTGTATATTTGAAAGGTGTTAATCGGTTTTCCTATATCGGCTTATCTTTTGGTCTAAATGTTTGTATCCCACACAATAATGGTAGCCGTACTTAAGTCTGATTTAGATGCTTTACTGGGAAGGTACTCATTGTCAGCTTACCACCTCGCTAAGCAGTAGTTTTATCATTAATTCACATTCTTTTTCTGCCAGAATGATCATTTCGAATCATTAAACATCCTTTTACGGCATAACCGTATAATATTCTTTTGGCCCCGGATATGACGCGGCAGGTGGCGTTACTGGTCAAGATGAAGTACCTGGTATGTGGTTGGTCAATGTAGCGGTAGATGCAAAATGCAAATATGCAGTTAAAAGCGAAACAAAGTTAAGATTGAATTCAAGCTGAATTATTGGATGTATCTTTTTAAATGACACATTAATAAAATGTTATTCCTGATTCAATTGCAGTCTTATTATCACCAAAAATGATTCAAACTGATATAATTTTGTTATCCGTGCTGAAACGCATTAGTTCGTTAATTTATTTCACCAGCAGTTTTACATTATAACCATCAGCATTAAAACTATGCCGTTTATCTTTTTTAAAGATATTTCTTGTTATATTTGTTTTCCTTTTGCAAGGAGAACCCTTTCCACAACATAGGCATTCCGTTCAAAACTAAATGATGTATTAAATCGTTTTCCAAACTTGTACACCTAACTGTTCATGTTAACGATGATAACTCAGATATGTAACTCGGATGTGTAATTCTTACTTCTCGCAAAAACGCGGATAGGACGTGGCATAGGAGCATTGGGTGCGGGGAGAATAAAACCACGGGTTTCTTGAGATATATTGTTCGGTTTCGAAACTTTCAACAATTAAAAGCTCAAAGCATTTTGAAAACACATCAAGCCTTTCCATTTAAAGTGTCATTTTGACATGCTTATAATGGTTATGAAGAGTGACCTCAGTTTAACTACCACGTGTCCTCGATCTGGGTACCACTGAATACTTTTATAAATGAATTTATTGATATTATAAGTTACAACTTCTCCTAAGGACCGCCTTGGCCGAGTGGTTAAGGTGTCCCGACACTTTATCATTAGCCCTCCACCACTGGGTTGGGAGTTCGAAACCCACGCGGGGCAGTTGCCAGGTACTGACCGTAGACCGGTGGTTTTTCTCCGGGTACTCCGGCTTTCCTCCACCTCCAAAACTAGACATATCCTTAAATGACCCTGACTGTTAATAGGACGTTAAACAAAAACAAACCAAACCACACATCATTTTTATCCTTCAAAATGACTTTAATGTTTATATTTGTCCTTCACCATTGGTATACGAGACATTTATATAAGTGTATAGAGATGAAAGTCATATAAACAAATTAATTATCATTTTTGAGACAATAGAAGATTCTATACGATCAGCTGTTCTTCACTGATAACAATTGTAAATTGAGGTCGTATCCAAACTTTAGACCATTTCTATTGTTCTGTCTTCGCGGAAGTGATGAAAGTGATCCACGCAACATTCAGCGCACATTGTAGAATTATTTATCAAAGGGTTTTATAAGTTTAACTTTTTTTTTTAAAGGGGCATTCCTTCGTTCGGACATCAGAAACATGCAAAATTTCTATTGATGAAATCTATGTCCGAACGATGATAATATGAGTGTTTGTGTCTACAGGTAATGAAATCAATACCGAAACGTACAGGGAAAGGGCGTATCGTATACAAATACCGAATGCTTTTGCGGTAATTAGTGATACTTCGGGTCGAATTAAGAATGTTCAGGACTTAATACTCCCAGAACTTTGTATTAATGTAAAAATTATAACTTTTACTACTTATATACGTATTTTCCATTAAGTTTATTTTTGACTACCTAAACTTTATTCAAACGAAAAATGCCCCTTTAAGTAAAGAATAAATTCGCGAAAGAAACAGATGGTATATAGGTTTGCATGGAGATCATTAATAAGTACAAAGAATATAGGATTAGGGGTTCCAGAGAGTAAGCGTTTCCTGTTTTTGATAAAGTCACATCTTCAACACGAGACACTCAGTGGTTTGTTTAAAAGTTATATGTCTCTCTCTCTCTCTCTCTCTCTCTCTCTCTCTCTCTCTCTCTCTCTCTCTCTCTCTCTCTCTCTCTCTCTCTCTCTCATTAAATATGTATTGAAAGTTGAAAGTGCTTTTGCGAAATGAAATAGCAATGTATGATATTACATAACCTCATAAATCAGACACGAAAAAGGACTATTAAAATCTATAAGGTGTTGGTTTATAAGTCACAACAAAGAAACTATTCTTTTCCGAGTAGGTCTAGTTTTGTATGTATAATTCTAGTACGTTTCAAATGCTCCACAATGCCATTAAGCTGGTCAAAGCCATAATTACGGTAACATAATACCTGACTTTTTGTGTATTGTCTGTCATGTTTGGCTTTTGTGAATTCAGCGTGAGATGGCCTTGGCTGATATTTAAACAACAGACACATAATTCAATAAAGATTATATAACCTACATTCACGATGATTGATCGCACTTTGGACGTTGAAACTTTTCGAGGATTTGTATTATGATTAATTAGGGGAAAAACAGCATTGTATATCATGTCTAAGGAAATTCAAGCTTAAGACAAATAATTTTACAGACCTAAAACAGATTCTAATGCAGCAAAAGTATGGCTATTTCAATCACCTATCATTGGTTTGGTTTGGTTTATTTTGTTTAACGTCCTATTAACAGCCAAGGTCATTTAAGGACGGCCTCCCGTGCGTGCGACATGCATGCGTGTTGTGAGTGCGTATGTGTGTTTTGGGAGGCTGCGGTATGTTCGTGTTAAGTCTCCTTGTGATAGGCCGGAACTTTTGCCGATTTATAATGCTACCTCACCTATCAACAGGAATTGGTAATAATGTAAGTAAATCAGGTCTCCCCTGAATCGCTCTTCATTATCTAGCGATTTGCTTGATCCTTACGGAATCGCCGTTCCGATGACCTGTCCTAATTACCATACATATGTAGGTCATTGCATACAAGGTACAAATTAATTCATCGGTGTATAAATTGGTACATATGTTGTGGTCTGGTCTTCAAAGGCTAAACGACGGAAGTGACCATTTTATCCTAATATTTGCGACCTTGAAGGGGCCGCGGTGGCCGAGTGGTTAAAGTGTCCCGACACTTTATCACTAGTCCTCCACCTCTGGGTTGCGAGTTCGTAACCTACGTGGGGCAGTTGCAAGGTACTGACTGTAGGCCGATGGTTTTTCTCCGGGACTCCGGCTTTCCTCCACCTCCAAAACCTGGCACGTCCTTAAATGACATTGGCTGTTAATAGGACGTTAAACAAAAACAAACCAAACCAAAACAAATTGCGACGTAAATCCGACATATTGGTTGAATAAGAAACTACCGCTCGATACTCTCGGATAATTTTTAAGAGTATATGCGATCCATTCCGATTTTTTTTTTTTCACTAACCTTGCACAGGTACATTATTTTATATATATATGATTGTTCCCTGTTTTTTACGAAAGTTACATTCAATTTTCAACAGTTTACGAGGGAGTATAATTTATAGTATGACAAATTCATACTATGAATGTATGAAAGTATATAAAGCATATTATGACAACATCATACTTTGAATGTATGAAACTATATAAAACATAGTATGACAACTTCATACTTTGAATGTATGAAAGTATATAAAACATAGTATGACAACTTCATACTTTGAATGTATGAAAGTATATAAGAACATAGTATGACAACTTCATACTTTAAATGTATGAAAAATATATAAAAACATAGTATGACAAATTCAAAACATAGATTACATACATTGCTTATGAATTGTTGACGTAACTGAGCCGGTTTCAAGGAAATTAAACGAAGATAAACCCATATGGGATTATGAAGTTTAACTTGGTAAAGTTTTATACATACGCCTATAAAAACACAGAGAGGCTTAACGTGTCAAACTAGCTACATTTTCATTAGTATCTTTACGTAATACAAGAACACTTTAAGTTAACCCGAAACCCCTGACATAATACTATGTATACAGATGTTTTTTGTCTCGAAACTTAGTTGTTGTAGACGGCTACAATCTCTCACAGAGTGCATTGCGGTTCCCTTCATGGAACCGCAATGCACTCTGGGGGAGATTGAGACGGCTAGATAGTGTTTAACTTAGGCGATTCAAGGGAAATAACTCCAATATAATCGGCGAAGCTATACCATTTGATTTTTCTCATTTTATACAGTTAAATGGGAGTGAATTAGTTAATGTGAAACTTGAGAAGTATAATAAATTCTAAGTTTAGAAGCAATGTGTTAAGTGATCACGTTGAAATGATTTAAATCCCGCAAGGCCATTCAATGAACACAAATAAAATGTCGTGACAACCCCGTGGTTAAAGGTCTGTTCAAGGCAAAACTGGTCACGTATGGCTTTCAACATTTTGTCTTTTGTAGTAAACATACAATTCTAGTGTTTCTAACCATAATGGTTGGCCTCGAACCTTAAATTATCTTAATCCTTTAGAAATAAGTTGATGATTCCAAAAACATGTATTAAACCAAAAAGAATTAAAATTACAATACTTTAACAAACTCTCAAGGACTAGTCGGTTAACAGTAAAAGTCTGTTAATAATCTCACACACATGCATACTAAAGTTTGTTTTTTTTTTTTTTTTTTTTTTGTAATGATTTTATTTTTTAAGTTTCAGATATTCACGTTAACCTAGAATCTTCAGCAATTCATAGTATTTTTTCGCGGAAAGTATGAAAAATAAAACGGCCCATATTTGTTTTATTAAATCAATGATACATTATTTTATTAATTTGTTTTGTGTTTATACCGGAAAATTGTTATCAATTTTTATGTCAAAACTACTTCTTAATAATGTCGTAATTACAACTTAGTTATATCGTAATTACAACTTAGTTATCTCCAAGTTACGACTTAGTTGTCTCGTAATTACGACTTAGTTATCTCGTAATTACGACTTAGTTATATCGTAATTACGACTTAGTTATCTCCAAATTACGACTTAGTTGTCTCCAAATTACGACTTAGTTATCTCGTAATTACGACTTAGTTATATCGTAATTACGACTTAGTTATATCGTAATTACGACTTAGTTATATCGTAATTACGACTTAGGTATCTCCAAATTACGACTTAGTTATCTCCAAATTACGATTCGTGATATCGTAATTACGACGTAGTTATGATATAATCTGCGGAATCGTAGAAGGCCGTGGTGGTTTTCCGGTACGACCGACAGTGGTGTGTCTGGAACCAAATCCGACCATATGTATTAATCAACTGGTCATTAGTTATCGAAAGTGTCCAGTAAGGAAACCACACGTAATCTCACCTTCCTCCAGGATTATACGGCGGTTCTAGTGTCAACACTATTGAGGATTTAAACCACTTATACAAAACAGTTAAAATTAGGGTTTGAGTTCAGAGAAAAAACACAGGGTTTAAACACACTTACAAAGATGTCTTTTGTGCCTTGCTCTTGTTTCAGTGACACACGATATGGGGAGGGGGGGGGGGGGGGGGGGGGGCACGTGAACATTTTTTTTTTTCATAAATCATTGCCGATATGGATCCTTTTTGGCCTTAAACACACATTATTACCTTATTACATTTGTGAAGTAAAAGGAGGTTGTGTAAATGCTATAAGAAAATATATAATCAAAAGTTTATTTAAAACAGTCGCTTATAACGGCCCGTATCGGAGATTTTGTTTGTCTTTTTGTCCATCCGTCCGTCCATCCGGAGGAGGCCGCGGTCGCCGAGTGGTTAATGTGTCCCGACACTTTATCACTAGCCCTCCACCTCTGGGTTGCTAGTTCGAAACCTACGTGGGGCAGTTGCCAGGTACTGACTGTAGGCCGGTGGTTTTTCTCCGATACTCCTGCTTTCCTCCACCTCCAAACCTGGCACGTCCTTAAAAGACTCTGGCTTTAATAGGACGTTAAACAAACCAAACCAAACCAAACCAAAGTATGAACAGATACTTGGCAAAAGTGTCCCCTATCGAGTATACTATCACTACTAATAAAGTTCTAAAAGTGTTCGACAACCGTGTCTATCACTACAGCAGGGCTACCGTGTTCACAGCTTATTCTATCATGAATTAGCCTTTTCTTGATAGTAGCATCCCTCATTTTAAATCTTTGCTGTTACCTTGCTGAAAGAGGAAGAGATACCTGTCGAACTGTCGACAGAGGCCGGATGTTATCGCCGCTTCTCGGTTGACAGATAGCGTACTGTTTGTGTGTAGAACATCTTAATCGAACTCATTAGTATACCTAACATTGTCGTGTCATCACCAATACTATCTCCATGGTTTTAATCATAAAATACAGACCCAGTATAACGAGAGTACTGTTTATTTGTATTTTTATCAAAACAAACCCTAGTACGACTGTTTATCCAATAATTGTGTCGCCGTTCCACTCATTGCTGAAAAAATATTAGACAACAGGTAAACAACCTGAATCTGATCTTTGTTTACATCTGGAGAGTCTATTTGTGTTTATATATATAGACAAAACTCAGACAGTTACTTGGAGTTGATATAGGTCTCTATTGTAAACGTAATGGTTACCGATTCAATAACCGTGTACAAGGCTTTCACATGGTAAGGGGAGATAACTCGTACGTTTACCAACTAGCCGAAATATATTTTTTATCATTTTCAAAATTCCATTTAAGGGTGCTGTTTTTATTTTATTTTTATGTTTTTATACTGTCATTTAATTGATATTTTCTCGAAAAGAACCGAAATAATCTTATGAGAGAAATATTTTTCAAATCCATTGAGAGATGAGGACTATAATGTATCCAGAGAAAGAGAAACACATTTGTATAATTTATACCGATGAAAAACCCCTGATTGATTAGGAAACGATGTAAATAATTTAAAAGTTTCGCTTGTATCAATCTTATTTGGCAATGAAAACACTAGTCTATCACACAAAGACTGCTTTTTTTTCTTTCTGGATATCAGACACTGACCGACACCATTACCGTCCCTACCTAGATATCAGATACTGACCGACACCATTACCGCCCTACCTAGATATCAGATACTGTCCGAAACCATTACCGCCCTACCTAGATATCAGATACTGACCGACACCATTACCGTCCTACCTAGATATCAGATACTGACCGACACCATTACCGTCCTACCTAGATATCAGAGACTGACCGACACCATCGCCGCCCTACCTAGATATCAGATACTGACCGACACCATTACCGTCCTACCTAGATATCAGATACTGACCGACACCATCGCCGCCCTACCTAGATATCAGATACTGACCGACACCATTACCGTCCTACCTAGATATCAGACATTGACCGACACCATTACCGCCCTACCTAGATATCACAGACTGACCGACAACATTACCGTCCTACCTAGATATCAGATACTGACCGACACCATTACTACCCTACCTAGATATCAGATACTGAACGACACCATTACCGCCCTACCTAGATATCAGATACTGACCGACACCATTACCGACCTACCTAGATATCAGACACTGACCGACACCATTACCGCCCTACCTAGATATCAGATACTCACAGACACCATTACCGTCCTACCTAGATATCAGAGAGTGTCCGACACCATTACCGCCCTACCTAGATATCACAGACTGACCGACACCATTACCGCCCTACCTAGATATCAGAGACTGACCGACACCATTACCGCCCTACCTAGATATCACAGACTGACCGACACCATTACCGTCCTACCTAGATATCAGATACTGTCCGACACCATTACCGTCCTACCTAGATATCAGAGGCTGACCGACACCATTACCGTCCTACGTAGATATCAGAGACTGACCGACACCATTACCGCCCTACCTAGATATCAGATACTGACCGACACCATTACCGCCCTACCTAGATATCAGACACTGACCGACACCATTACCGTCCTACCTAGATATCAGAGACTGACCGACACCATTACCGCCCTACCTAGATATCAGAGACTGACCGACACTATTACCGTCCTACCTAGATATCAGGTACTGACCGACACCATTACCGTCCTACCTAGATATCAGAGAGTGTCCGACACCATTACCGCCCTACCTAGATATCAGATACTGACCGACACCATTACCACCCTACCTAGATATCATATACTGACCGACGCCATTACCGTCCTACCTAGATATCAGGTACTGACCGACAACATTACCGGCCTACCTAGATATCACAGACTGACCGACACCATTACCGTCCTACCTAGATATCAGAGACTGACCGACACCATTACCGCCCTACCTAGATATCAGGTACTGACCGACACCATTACCGTCCTACCTAGATATCAGAGAGTGTCCGACACCATTACCGCCCTACCTAGATATCAGATACTGACCGACACCATTACCACCCTACCTAGATATCAGATACTGACCGACACCATTACCGTCCTACCTAGATATCAGGTACTGACCGACACCATTACCGTCCTACCTAGATATCAGATACTGACCGACAACATTACCGCCCTACCTAGATATCAGAGACTGACCGACACCATTACCGCCCTACCTAGATATCAGAGACTGACCGACACCATTACCGCCCTACCTAGATATCAGATACTGACCGACACCATTACCGCCCTACCTAGATATCAGATACTGACCGACACCATAACTACCCTACCTAGATATCAGATACTGACCGACACCATTACCGCCCTACCTAGATAGCAGATACTGTCCGACACCATTACCGTCCTACCTAGATATCAGACATTGACCAACACCATTACCGCCCTACCTAGATATCAGATACTGACCGACACCATTACCGTCCTACCTAGATATCAGATACTGACCGACACCATTACCGCCCTACCTAGATATCAGACACTGACCGACACCATTACCGCCCTACCTAGATATCAGACACTGACCGACACCATTACCGTCTTACCTAGATATCAGACACTGACCGACACCATTACCGTCCTACCTAGATATCAGATACTGACCGACACCATTACTACCCTACCTAGATATCAGAGACTGACCGACACCATTACCGCCCTTCCTAGATATCAGAGACTGACTGACACCATTACCGTCTTACCTAGATATCACAGACTGACCGACAACATTACCGTCCTACCTAGATATCAGATACTGACCGACACCATTACTACCCTACCTAGATATCAGATACTGACCGACACCATTACCGACCTACCTAGATATCAGACACTGACCGACAACATTACCGACCTACCTAGATATCAGACACTGACCGACACCATTACCGTCCTACCTAGATATCAGGTACTGACCGACAACATTACCGTCCTACCTAGATATCAGATACTGACCGACAACATTACCGCCCTACCTAGATATCAGAGACTGACCGACACCATCACCGCCCTACCTAGATATCAGAGACTGACCGACACCATTACCGCCCTACCTAGATATCAGATACTGACCGACACCATTACCGCCCTACCTAGATATCAGATACTGACCGACACCATTACTACCCTACCTAGATATCAGATACTGACCGACACCATTACCGCCCTACCTAGATATCAGATACTGTCCGACACCATTACCGTCCTACCTAGATATCAGACATTGACCGACACCATTACCGCCCTACCTAGATATCAGATACTGACCGACACCATTACCGTCCTACCTAGATATCAGATACTGACCGACACCATTACCGCCCTACCTAGATATCAGACACTGACCGACACCATTACCGCCCTACCTAGATATCAGACACTGACCGACACCATTACCGTCCTTACCTAGATATCAGACACTGACCGACACCATTACCGTCCTACCTAGATATCAGATACTGACCGACACCATTACTACCCTACCTAGATATCAGAGACTGACCGACACCATTACCGTCCTACCTAGATATCAGAGACTGACCGACAACATTACCGCCCTACCTAGATATCAGAGACTGACCGACACCATTACCGTCCTACCTAGATATCAGATACTGACCGACACCATTACCGCCCTACCTAGATATCAGAGACTGACCGACACCATTACCGCCCTACCTAGATATCAGAGACTGACCGACACCATTACCGTCCTACCTAGATATCAGAGACTGACCGACACCATTACCGTCCTACCTAGATATCAGAGACTGACCGACACCATTACCGCCCTACCTAGATATCAGATACTGACCGACACCATTACCGTCCTACCTAGATATCAGAGACTGACCGACACCATTACCGCCCTACCTAGATATCAGATACTGACCGACACCATTACCGTCCTACCTAGATATCAGACATTGACCGACACCATTACCGCCCTACCTAGATATCAGATACTGACCGACACCATTACCGTCCTACCTAGATATCAGATACTGACCGACACCATTACCGCCCTACCTAGATATCAGACACTGACCGACACCATTACCGCCCTACCTAGATATCAGACACTGACCGACACCATTACCGTCCTACCTAGATATCAGACACTGACCGACACCATTACCGTCCTACCTAGATATCAGATACTGACCGACACCATTACTACCCTACCTAGATATCAGAGACTGACCGACACCATTACCGCCCTACCTAGATATCAGAGACTGACCGACACCATTACCGTCCTACCTAGATATCACAGACTGACCGACAACATTACCGTCCTACCTAGATATCAGATACTGACCGACACCATTACCGTCCTACCTAGATATCAGATACTGACCGACACCATTACCGACCTACCTAGATATCAGACACTGACCGACAACATTACCGACCTACCTAGATATCAGACACTGACCGACACCATTACCGTCCTACCTAGATATCAGGTACTGACCGACAACATTACCGTCCTACCTAGATATCAGATACTGACCGACAACATTACCGCCCTACCTAGATATCAGAGACTGACCGACACCATCACCGCCCTACCTAGATATCAGAGACTGACCGACACCATTACCGCCCTACCTAGATATCAGATACTGACCGACACCATTACCGCCCTACCTAGATATCAGATACTGACCGACACCATTACTACCCTACCTAGATATCAGATACTGACCGACACCATTACCGCCCTACCTAGATATCAGATACTGTCCGACACCATTACCGTCCTACCTAGATATCAGACATTGACCGACACCATTACCGCCCTACCTAGATATCAGATACTGACCGACACCATTACCGTCCTACCTAGATATCAGATACTGACCGACACCATTACCGCCCTACCTAGATATCAGACACTGACCGACACCATTACCGCCCTACCTAGATATCAGACACTGACCGACACCATTACCGTCCTACCTAGATATCAGACACTGACCGACACCATTACCGTCCTACCTAGATATCAGATACTGACCGACACCATTACCGACCCTACCTAGATATCAGAGACTGACCGACACCATTACCGTCCTACCTATATATCAGAGACTGACCGACACCATTACCGCCCTACCTAGATATCAGAGACTGACCGACACCATTACCGTCCTACCTAGATATCAGACACTGACCGACACCATTACCGCCCTACCTAGATATCAGAGACTGACCGACACCATTACCGCCCTACCTAGATATCAGAGACTGACCGACACCATTACCGTCCTACCTAGATATCAGAGACTGACCGACACCATTACCGTCCTACCTAGATATCAGAGACTGACCGACACCATTACCGCCCTACCTAGATATCAGAGACTGACCGACACCATTACCGTCCTACCTAGATATCAGAGACTGACCGACACCATTACCGCCCTACCTAGATATCAGATACTGACCGACAACATTACCGCCCTACCTAGATATCAGATACTGTCCGACACCATTACCGTCCTACCTAGATATCAGACATTGACCGACACCATTACCGTCCTACCTAGATATCAGATACTGACCGACACCATTACCGCCCTACCTAGATATCAGACACTGACCGACACCATTAACGACCTACCTAGATATCAGAGACTGACCGACAACATTACCGACCTACCTAGATATCAGAGACTGACCGACACCATTACCGTCCTACCTAGATATCAGATACTGACCGACACCATTACCGTCCCTACCTAGATATCAGAGACTGACCGACACCATTACCGCCCTACCTAGATATCAGAGACTGACCGACACCATTACCGTCCTACCTAGATATCAGAGACTGACCGACACCATTACCGCCCTACCTAGATATCAGATACTGACCGACAACATTACCGCCCTACCTAGATATCAGATACTGACCGACACCATTACCACCCTACCTAGATATCAGATACTTACCGACACCATTACCACCCTACCTAGATATCAGATACTGACCGACACCATTACCACCCTACCTAGATATCAGATACTGTCCGACAACATTACCGCCCTACCTAGATATCAGAGAGTGTCCGACACCATTACCGCCCTACCTAGATATCAGATACTGACCGACACCATTACCGCCCTACCTAGATATCACAGACTGACCAACACCATTACCGCCCTACCTAGATATCAGACACTGACCGACACCATTACCGCCCTACCTAGATATCAGACACTGACCGACACCATTACCGCCCTACCTAGATATCAGACACTGACCGACAACATTACCGTCCTACCTAGATATCAGGTACTGACCGACACCATTAACGACCTACCTAGATATCAGAGACTGACCGACAACATTAACGACCTACCTAGATATCAGATACTGACCGACACCATTACCGCCCTACCTAGATATCAGAGAGTGTCCGACACCATTACCGCCCTACCTAGATATCAGATACTGACCGACACCATTACCGCCCTACCTAGATATCACAGACTGACCGACACCATTACCACCCTACCTAGATATCAGACACTGACCGACACCATTACCGCCCTACCTAGATATCAGACACTGACCGACACCATTACCGCCCTACCTAGATATCAGACACTGACCGACACCATTAACGACCTACCTAGATATCAGGTACTGACCGACAACATTACCGTCCTACCTATATATCAGAGACTGACTGACAACATTACCGACCTACCTAGATATCAGATACTGACCGACACCATTACCACCCTACCTAGATATCAGATACTGACCGACACCATTACCACCCTACCTAGATATCAGATACTGTCCGACAACATTACCGCCCTACCTAGATATCAGAGACTGACCGACACCATTACCGTCCTACCTAGATATCAGAGACTGACCGACACCATTACCGCCCTACCTAGATATCAGATACTGACCGACAACATTACCGCCCTACCTAGATATCAGATACTGACCGACACCATTACCACCCTACCTAGATATCAGATACTGACCGACACCATTACCACCCTACCTAGATATCAGATACTGACCGACACCATTACCACCCTACCTAGATATCAGATACTGTCCGACAACATTACCGCCCTACCTAGATATCAGAGTCTGACCGACACCATTACCACCCTACCTAGATATCAGATACTGACCGACACCATTACCGTCTACCTAGATATCAGAGACTGACCGACACCATTACCGCCCTACCTAGATATCAGAGACTGACCGACACCATTACCGCCCTACCTAGATATCAGAGAGTGTCCGACACCATTACCGCCCTACCTAGATATCAGATACTGACCGACACCATTACCGCCCTACCTAGATATCAGACACTGACCGACACCATTACCACCCTACCTAGATATCAGATACTGACCGACACCATTACCACCCTACCTAGATATCAGATACTGTCCGACAACATTACCGCCCTACCTAGATATCAGAGAGTGTCCGACACCATTACCGCCCTACCTAGATATCAGATACTGACCGACACCATTACCGCCCTACCTAGATATCACAGACTGACCAACACCATTACCACCCTACCTAGATATCAGACACTGACCGACACCATTACCGCCCTACCTAGATATCAGACACTGACCGACACCATTACCGCCCTACCTAGATATCAGACACTGACCGACAACATTACCGTCCTACCTAGATATCAGGTACTGACCGACACCATTAACGACCTACCTAGATATCAGAGACTGACCGACAACATTAACGACCTACCTAGATATCAGATACTGACCGACACCATTACCGCCCTACCTAGATATCAGAGAGTGTCCGACACCATTACCGCCCTACCTAGATATCAGATACTGACCGACACCATTACCGCCCTACCTAGATATCACAGACTGACCGACACCATTACCGCCCTACCTAGATATCAGACACTGACCGACACCATTACCGCCCTACCTAGATATCAGACACTGACCGACACCATTACCGCCCTACCTAGATATCAGACACTGACCGACACCATTAACGACCTACCTAGATATCAGGTACTGACCGACAACATTACCGTCCTACCTATATATCAGAGACTGACCGACAACATTACCGACCCTACCTAGATATCAGATACTGACCGACACCATTACCACCCTACCTAGATATCAGATACTGACCGACACCATTACCACCCTACCTAGATATCAGATACTGTCCGACAACATTACCGCCCTACCTAGATATCAGAGACTGACCGACACCATTACCGTCCTACCTAGATATCAGAGACTGACCGACACCATTACCGCCCTACCTAGATATCAGATACTGACCGACAACATTACCGCCCTACCTAGATATCAGATACTGACCGACACCATTACCACCCTACCTAGATATCAGATACTGACCGACACCATTACCACCCTACCTAGATATCAGATACTGACCGACACCATTACCACCCTACCTAGATATCAG
The DNA here is from genome assembly GCF_902652985.1 of Pecten maximus. Classification (NCBI taxonomy): domain Eukaryota; kingdom Metazoa; phylum Mollusca; class Bivalvia; order Pectinida; family Pectinidae; genus Pecten; species Pecten maximus. Next base: position 2,194,842 of record NC_047032.1, on the reverse strand, counting down.
ATACTGTCCGACAACATTACCGCCCTACCTAGATATCAGAGTCTGACCGACACCATTACCACCCTACCTAGATATCAGATACTGACCGACACCATTACCGTCCTACCTAGATATCAGAGACTGACCGACACCATTACCGCCCTACCTAGATATCAGAGACTGACCGACACCATTACCGCCCTACCTAGATATCAGAGAGTGTCCGACACCATTACCGCCCTACCTAGATATCAGATACTGACCGACACCATTACCGCCCTACCTAGATATCAGACACTGACCGACACCATTAACGACCTACCTAGATATCAGAGACTGACCGACAACATTACCGACCTACCTAGATATCAGAGACTGACCGACACCATTACCGTCCTACCTAGATATCAGATACTGACCGACACCATTACCGCCCTACCTAGATATCAGAGACTGACCGACGCCATTACCGCCCTACCTAGATATCAGAGACTGACCGACACCATTACCGTCCTACCTAGATATCAGAGACTGACCGACACCATTACCGCCCTACCTAGATATCAGATACTGACCGACAACATTACCGTCCTACCTAGATATCAGATACTGACCGACACCATTACCGCCCTACCTAGATATCAGAGACTGACCGACACCATTACCGCCCTACCTAGATATCAGAGACTGACCGACACCATTACCGTCCTACCTAGATATCAGAGACTGACCGACACCATTACCGCCCTACCTAGATATCACAGACTGACCGACACCATTACCACCCTACCTAGATATCAGACACTGACCGACACCATTACCGCCCTACCTAGATATCAGACACTGACCGACACCATTACCGCCCTACCTAGATATCAGACACTGACCGACAACATTACCGTCCTACCTAGATATCAGGTACTGACCGACACCATTAACGACCTACCTAGATATCAGAGACTGACCGACAACATTAACGACCTACCTAGATATCAGATACTGACCGACACCATTACCGCCCTACCTAGATATCAGAAAGTGTCCGACACCATTACCGCCCTACCTAGATATCAGATACTGACCGACACCATTACCGCCCTACCTAGATATCACAGACTGACCGACACCATTACCACCCTACCTAGATATCAGACACTGACCGACACCATTACCGCCCTACCTAGATATCAGACACTGACCGACACCATTACCGCCCTACCTAGATATCAGACACTGACCGACACCATTAACGACCTACCTAGATATCAGGTACTGACCGACAACATTACCGTCCTACCTATATATCAGAGACTGACCGACAACATTACCGACCTACCTAGATATCAGAGACTGATCGACACCATTACCGTCCTACCTAGATATCAGATACTGACCGACACCATTACCGCCCTACCTAGATATCAGAGACTGACCGACACCATTACCGCCCTACCTAGATATCAGAGACTGACCGACACCATTACCGTCCTACCTAGATATCAGAGACTGACCGACACCATTACCGCCCTACCTAGATATCAGATACTGACCGACAACATTACCGCCCTACCTAGATATCAGATACTGACCGACACCATTACCACCCTACCTAGATATCAGATACTGACCGACACCATTACCACCCTACCTAGATATCAGATACTGACCGACACCATTACCACCCTACCTAGATATCAGATACTGTCCGACAACATTACCGCCCTACCTAGATATCAGAGTCTGACCGACACCATTACCACCCTACCTAGATATCAGATACTGACCGACACCATTACCGTCTACCTAGATATCAGAGACTGACCGACACCATTACCGCCCTACCTAGATATCAGAGACTGACCGACACCATTACCGTCCTACCTAGATATCAGATACTCACAGACACCATTACCGTCCTACCTAGATATCAGATACTGACCGACACCATTACCGTCCTACCTAGATATCAGAGACTGACCGACACCATTACCGCCCTACCTAGATATCAGATACTGACCGACACCATTACCGCCCTACCTAGATATCACAGACTGACCGACACCATTACCACCCTACCTAGATATCAGACACTGACTGACACCATTACCGCCCTACCTAGATATCAGACACTGACCGACACCATTACCGCCCTACCTAGATATCAGACACTGACCGACACCATTAACGACCTACCTAGATATCAGGTACTGACCGACACCATTACCGCCCTACCTAGATATCAGACACTGACCGACACCATTAACGACCTACCTAGATATCAGAGACTGACCGACAACATTACCGACCTACCTAGATATCAGAGACTGACCGACACCATTACCGTCCTACCTAGATATCAGATACTGACCGACACCATTACCGCCCTACCTAGATATCAGAGACTGACCGACACCATTACCGCCCTACCTAGATATCAGAGACTGACCGACACCATTACCGTCCTACCTAGATATCAGAGACTGACCGACACCATTACCGCCCTACCTAGATATCAGATACTGACCGACAACATTACCGCCCTACCTAGATATCAGATACTGACCGACACCATTACCACCCTACCTAGATATCAGATACTGACCGACACCATTACCACCCTACCTAGATATCAGATACTGACCGACACCATTACCACCCTACCTAGATATCAGATACTGTCCGACAACATTACCGCCCTACCTAGATATCAGATACTCACAGACACCATTACCGCCCTACCTAGATATCAGAGTATGACCGACACCATTACCACCCTACCTAGATATCAGATACTGACCGACACCATTACCGCCCTACCTAGATATCACAGACTGACCGACACCATCACCGCCCTACCTAGATATCAGATACTGACCGACACCAGTACCGTCCTACCTAGATATCAGATACTGACCGACACCATTACCGTCTACCTAGATATCAGAGACTGACCGACACCATTACCGCCCTACCTAGATATCAGAGACTGACCGACACCATTACCGTCCTACCTAGATATCAGATACTCACAGACACCATTACCGTCCTACCTAGATATCAGATACTGACCGACACCATTACCGTCCTACCTAGATATCAGAGACTGACCGACACCATTACCGCCCTACCTAGATATCACAGACTGACCGACACCATTACCACCCTACCTAGATATCAGACACTGACCGACACCATTACCGCCCTACCTAGATATCAGACACTGACCGACACCATTACCGCCCTACCTAGATATCAGACACTGACCGACACCATTAACGACCTACCTAGATATCAGGTACTGACCGACACCATTACCGCCCTACCTAGATATCAGACACTGACCGACACCATTAACGACCTACCTAGATATCAGAGACTGACCGACAACATTACCGACCTACCTAGATATCAGAGACTGACCGACACCATTACCGTCCTACCTAGATATCAGATACTGAATGACACCATTACCGCCCTACCTAGATATCAGAGACTGACCGACACCATTACCGCCCTACCTAGATATCAGAGACTGACCGACACCATTACCGTCCTACCTAGATATCAGAGACTGACCGACACCATTACCGCCCTACCTAGATATCAGATACTGACCGACAACATTACCGCCCTACCTAGATATCAGATACTGACCGACACCATTACCACCCTACCTAGATATCAGATACTGACCGACACCATTACCACCCTACCTAGATATCAGATACTGACCGACACCATTACCACCCTACCTAGATATCAGATACTGTCCGACAACATTACCGCCCTACCTAGATATCAGATACTCACAGACACCATTACCGCCCTACCTAGATATCAGAGTATGACCGACACCATTACCACCCTACCTAGATATCAGATACTGACCGACACCATTACCGCCCTACCTAGATATCACAGACTGACCGACACCATCACCGCCCTACCTAGATATCAGATACTGACCGACACCAGTACCGTCCTACCTAGATATCAGATACTGACCGACACCATTACCGCCCTACCTAGATATCAGATACTGACCGACACCATTTCCGCCCTACCTAGATATCACAGACTGACCGACACCATCACCGCCCTACCTAGATATCAGATACTGACCGACACCATTACTACCCTACCTAGATATCAGATACTGACCGACACCATTACCGTCCTACCTAGATATCACACACTGACCGACACCATTACCGCCCTACCTAGATATCAGATACTGACCGACACCATTACCGCCCTACCTAGATATCAGAGACTGACCGACACCATTACCGCCCTACCTAGATATCAGATACTGACCGACACCATTACCGCCCTACCTAGATATCAGAGACTGACCGACACCATTACCGCCCTACCTAGATATCAGAGACTGACCGACACCATTACCGCCCTACCTAGATATCAGATACTGACCGACACCATTACCGCCCTACCTAGGTATCAGACACTGACCAACACCATTACCGCCCTACCTAGATATCAGAGACTGACCGACACCATTACCGCCCTACCTAGATATCAGACATTGACCGACACCATTACCGCCCTACCTAGATATCAGAGACTGACCGACACCATTACCGTCCTACCTAGATATCACAGACTGACCGACACCATCACCGCCCTACCTAGATATCAGATACTGACCGACACCATTACTACCCTACCTAGATATCAGATACTGACCGACACCATTACCGTCCTACCTAGATATCACACACTGACCGACACCATTACCGCCCTACCTAGATATCAGATACTGACCGACACCATTACCGCCCTACCTAGATATCAGAGACTGACCGACACCATTACCGCCCCTACCTAGATATCAGATACTGACCGACACCATTACCGCCCTACCTAGATATCAGAGACTGACCGACACCATTACCGCCCTACCTAGATATCAGAGACTGACCGACACCATTACCGCCCTACCTAGATATCAGATACTGACCGACACCATTACCGCCCTACCTAGGTATCAGACACTGACCAACACCATTACCGCCCTACCTAGATATCAGAGACTGACCGACACCATTACCGCCCTACCTAGATATCAGACATTGACCGACACCATTACCGCCCTACCTAGATATCAGAGACTGACCGACACCATTACCGTCCTACCAAGATATCAGAGACTGACCGACACCATTACCGCCCTACCTAGATATCATATACTGTCCGACACCATTACCGCCCTACCTAGATATCACAGACTGACCGACACCATTACCGCCCTACCTAGATATCAGATACTGACCGACACCATTACCGCCCGACCTAGATATCAGAGACTGACCGACACCATCATAACAACATTACCGTCCTACTTAGATATCAGTAACACAGTACCGCCTTACCTGGCCTCACAAATGAAATTCTGTCTTGTATTACAATCCAGATCGTTCCAGAGGATGTTGAAAGAATATCGAATCTCTAGACAGTTTTCATGTACTGCAGCATTGTCCGGCTGTCCAGGGGCCCAATTCCTGTCAAACAGACCAGATGTATTTTATAGTAATTCTGAGCCAGATGAGTTCATCGCTAAAGAAATGCACTGTATGGAAACATACTTAGAAATTCTGAAAAAAATGCAACACCTTTAAAAGGCAATGTGATTATTTTTATCATTGGTGTGCCGAACATGTTAACAATTTTTCTTTTTTTTTTTTTTTTTTTTTTTAATTTGCCTCCATTTTTACTAAGGTATATAGTCCTACAACTAAACCACCATTGCTGAACTAAAACACATCTGCTTAACTAAAACACACATGTAAACTAAAACACATATGCACTCGGGTGTTTCCGCCGAGGCAATAAGGCGAGAGATGGGTGGAGCCTGTTACCGAACACGCCGTCAGTTGCTAAGCGACGCGAGAGATGGGCGGAGCCTGTTACCGAAGACGCCGTCAGTTACTAAGCGACACGAAGAGTGGACTGAGTTGGTATTGTCGCGGTTTTCTGATTAAGATGAAGGTGATTTCGCAAAATTTCACAGTTTTTCCTAATATTTTGTCAAAATGCATTTTGGCCGCATATTTTGACCACGACCATATTCCGTCCAATTAATTTTCTGGCAATTACTCGTTTTCTTCTAAAAAGAAGTCATCGTTGCCGACATATGCCAATGAAGCATATCACTTGTGGGATCATTTGGACGCTTGTTTGTAAAATGTCAATACAATTCAAGCGGTTCGATGATATCGTTGTGACATACCGTATAAACGGGTTATCAACGGTACCCAAAATTACGACATTACGATTTAAATTAAGTGCTTAAATATTAGGGGAATGCACAGGAAAATGAGAATTTGTTACAGTCTACGTGTATTTAGACCTTCCCTAGTGTGTATCACAGGGACCTGGGGATTTGTTACAGTCTACGTGTATTTGGACCTTCCCTAGTGTGTATCACAGGGACCTGGGGATTTGTTACAGTCTACATGTATTTGGACCTTCCCTAGTGTGTATCACAGGGACCTGAGAATTTGTTACAGTTTACGTGTATTTGGACCTTTCCTAATATGTATAGCACATTTTCAGACGTTTTAGGGGTGCTAGATTAAAATTCGGTAAAAATGCTACCCTCGGCGTAAATAATAAAGAGAAGGGTGTAAAGTACTGTGACAAAGAAAATAGACCCCGCCTACGTTTTTGGGAAAAAAATCACGTTGAAAGGATCGATCATTTTCTTTTCAGTAGCATCGTATGTACACGTAGAATGCATTCTTATTCCGTCGAAGACATTCTGTCTCATCCAAATCCACACGCAATTTATGCTAATAGGGAAAAAAATCCGACCAATGGTGACACGGTTGATATTCATGAGCTCTAGCAGCAATTTCATTGGCTGGCTATTTTGTATATTCTATGGGTTTAAAATATCTGGGAGAGTTGTAATGATATTAGTAATTTAGTAGATTCCGTTGTTGTACCAATAAGCTGTCAATTTGTTTCCGCTTGAACTTGTACCGCGAAGTTTGATGTCAGTTACGTGTGAGGGTGTGTGCATGTGAGTGTGCGTGTCTGTGTGTGGGTGTGGGTGTGGGTGTGTACTCTACGTGTGTATGCAATTATATAGGTTTAGTGTTATATCATTGTTTTTTTGTGAAGTTTGAGGGCGATTGTTTTCTACAGCTTGTGTCAACTGTTGAAAAAGATATCCGCCCATAGCATGAGAGTCACGTGACACATTTAGGTCCCTAACGCATCACTTACGTGTAACCGGAAATGGGAATGGAGTTTCCGTTTTTTCCCATCCATCGGAATTCCCCTTCCTTTACAACGTCAGTTCCGTCTAACCAATAGTTTTCGGGGAAAATTCTTCCTTGAAAAAGAAGGCAATACTTGTACATGTACTTCATTAAAACTAAGCACATCAAAACGATACGTTGATGTTGGTGTGATAATCAGATTTATCCTGCAACTGCCACCGCATTGTCGGAATACACCCACCGTATATATTTTGGCCTCTTGTCTAAAACATACTGTACATAATACTCAACGGAGGACAACTGTGACAAGGACGTCTCGACCCAACCAAGTCCGTAGAACAGTAAAAAGATGGCGATAAAACGTCTCAAACAAACTCTTGAGCTTCTCTCAAAGAGCGGCCAAAACTGGGAACAAAGAACTAGAAATGGCGACCAGTGTAAGAACATAAGACGGAGGTCACATTGGTAATGCAATGTCATCAAATTATCTCCTAAAAGTTCCTCTTTCTTACCGGATCTAACGAAAATCAAGCGATGGCTCAGAGAGGCCATATACCTATATGAAAAGGAAGAACTGGAAGACAGATAATAGGTAATGACTTTGCTGGATATCTCCTTTATCCGTCAAACTATGATGTCCTTTCTATTCATTTCCCATAGAATCACGTGATGTAATGTTGACACTTTTATTCTGAGCTATCGTTAACCTCTCACACTTTCGGGCATCATTGACCCCTTATACTATCACGTGATTACCTTTAAACCTTTATACTATCACGTGATATAACGTTACTCCTTATACTATCACGTGATTACCTTTGACCCCTTATACTATCACGTGATATAACGTTACCCCTTATACTATCACGTGATTACCTATGACCCTTTAAACTATCACGTGATATAACGTTAACCCCTTATACTATCACGTGATTACCTTTGACCCTTTATACTATCACGTGATATAACGTTACCCCTTATACTTTCACGTGATTACCTTTGACCCTTTAAACTATCACGTGATATAACGTTAACCCCTTATACTATCATGTGATTACCTTTGACCCTTTATACTATCACGTGATATAACGTTACCCCTTATACTTTCACATGGTGTACTGTTGACCCCTTTTACTATCACGTGATGTACAGTTAACCCTTATACTATCACGTAATGTTCCACTATCATATTTTTTGTTGCTTACCCTAACATAACCAGTGTATGTCCAATGAACCATTAATCTAACACTCTGTATCCTTACCTGTGGCGTCACTCGGTACCCTTACCTGTGGCGTCGATCTGCTTCAACAGGTTCACCAGGTATATTTCTTCCTCTGATGACTCAACTACAGCCAAGTCGCCTCCCATCACATCGCAGTATTTCTACGTCAGAAAATATAGACAGTCAATAATATTTATATGTAACAGAGGAGGAAAAACTGCAATGACGAGACCGGGGCTCGAACCTGGGACCTCAGACCTATAGACGGACGCCATATTTGAGCTACCTGGCCAACGGCGTTCATAGCAGTTTCCCGTCACATCACAGTAATTCTAAGTCGAAAAAAATACAAACAATAAATAATGTTTGCATATGTATATACAATGATCATGTCAGGGTATCGGGCCGACCATCACTGCGCCATTGAAACGTCCTTTATTACATTTTTACCAGTGAAATATCAAAAATTATTCATTCTGTAAAAGTGATATTTTTCACTAGTGAAAAATATCACTTTTGCTGATTTGACCAATCAAATTAATTATTAGAAAATACCAAAATAATTGACCAATCAGAAAGCCCGACATATATGTCAGCACCTGGACAGGGGAAACTACTTTTTTTGTTTACAAATTATCGCTGTAGGCCTAGTTAGCATACGGGGTAGGTTTTTCGTTGATAAAAAATGTAATAAACAGAATATCTAACAGTGTCTTCAGTAATACCAAATATATTTCACTCCTGTGCGCACTCGTGAAAAATATCAAAATATTAGCCCCACTCATGAAATATATTTGGTATTACTGAAGACACTGTTAGATATCCTCTATTTTTTAAAACCGATGTGGCGCAGCGGTATAGGCTGCGGGTATTTCTGGCTAGGCGATTGGGTGCCTTAGATCGTGAGTTCGAGGCCCGGTCAGGGCACGAGTCAAAAAGTTGTCTCCCTTCGTCATTTGTGTTTCTAAGCTTTATATATATATAAACAGGAAAATAAACAGTCTGAAGAGTCCCCTAGACGGGACGAAAACGTTAGATGTTGTCTGAGTCATTTTTTTAATTTTTCCATATATTTTCTTCCACAAGGACTACTATTATTTTTTCTCTATATATATATATATGTATACTTGCAGGAATGGATTAAATTTCTCATAGATACCTTAGCTTCTATCCACGTTGAATTCAGTCCCACAATTAAGTAGCAGGAGTCACCATGGGCAGTGAATCCGTATGGACAATCACAATACGCCCCTGTACCAAAAAAACACCATACGTCATAAAATAGTTTAAATTCCTTTGAATAATAGGATTACATGTCCCAGACGGGTGTATTGATTCCGTACGAGGGCCATTGTAATCATTGTTAACCTCGTTTCCTTAATTTTGAATGAAATGTACACGTAAATCAGTATTTCATTTATTATATTTTATTTTTTTTTATTTTTTTGGAGAAAGAAGTTTTCTGCCATCAGTATAAATCCAGTTTTATTTTCTTAAGACTCGGTTATCCTTAAAACCCATGGAGAACTGTTGGTGAATGTTTTGCTTTCCCTGCTGTTGAAACAATACACATCCACGGCGGGGAATCACGTGGTCAGAAGATACGAATTCAAAATGGCGGCCGCTATAGTGCAGAAAACATAAAATGAGGTAAGATATTGAAAATACTCATTACATAGGTTTTTTTTATCGTAGCGAGCATATGTCATACTATAATCTCGGCATACCTCATGTGTGCTGGGACAGCTTGTAGTTTTCCGTAACATCCTTACAAAAATTTCGAATCGAAAGGATTCCACTGACGAATTCGATTCAAAGTTTTGGTCAGAATGTTACGGAAAACTACGGACTGTTCCAGCATACATGAGGTATGGATATGTCTAAATTATAGTATAGAATATGCTCGCTACAATGAAAAGCCTATGTAATGAGTATTTTAAGTGTCTTACCTCATTTTATGCTTTCTAGACTGATGGCCACCAATTTGAATTCGTATCTTCAGATCACGTGATTCCCCTCCGTGACATCAAATCATGACAATTAACACATACCGACAGGATAATATCACAATAGATATCAGCTATATATCTTTACCCATAATACCCCAACCAGGTCTAAAATATGTCTTCCTTCACGACTACGTAAAATTTTATCTACAAATGTATGTATCTTATTCTACAGTACATAAACTTACCTATAATACAGGTTGATAATATGTATATTACGGCCAGCATTCTTCACCAAGTGGACTGTGTATGATAGATGGTTCTAGTCAAATCGATGATAAGGCTGTGTACATGTAGTCACATTACACTAGAACAACCTTGTCAGGTATGTAGGCTGGTTTGTGTGATTACGTAAAACTGGTCATAGGAGATTACAGTGGAACTTCGTTAACTCGAACTCGACGGGACCACGAGAAAACTTCGAGTTATCCGAGTGTTCGAATCAAACGAGTTGTCATTTTGGTGCAAAGTTTGGTCAATATTTGTCAACACTAAATAATCATTATAACTCCGCTCTGTCGAGTTTTCCTAATTCGAGTTTTCCGAGTTTGTTAACTAGGATAAAGAGAGAATTCGGCCGGAACTGACGAAGTACTTCGAGTTAAGCGGGGTATTCTAATTTTTCGAGTTCGAGTTAACGAAGTTCCACTGTACTTTAATATCATAAATACAAGTAACTAGAGAGAAATATAAGACATACAGACTTATAGCAGTAATAAAGCCAGATTGTGGAGTTATTATAATAACGGAAGGATGAGGTGTGTGGTAACGTTACAGTACTCCGATAATTGACAACAGGAAACTTCCTAGTGGACATTAAAATGAAGATTTCTTCTGGTTCCAACCAAGCAAACTTGGGTGCTGAACGGTTGATGATGTGTTCATTTGGACTAGACAATGTTTCATAATCAAATTGTGTGGCTATATAAGTGGAGGGGCTATATAATTGGGGGGGGGGGGGGGGGGCTATATTGTTTTTGTTTAACGTCCTATTAACAGCGAGGGTCATTTAAGGACGTGCCAGGTTTTGGAGGTGAGGAAAGCCGAAGTACCCGGAGAAAAACCACTGACCTACGGTCAGTACCTGGCAACTGCCCCACGTAGGTTTCGAGTTCGCAAACCAGAGGTGGACGGCTAGTGTTAAAGTGTCGGGACACCTTAACCACTCGGCCACCGCGGCTATGTAAGGGGAAGGGGCGCTACATTTCCATTTTTACAGTATATAAGGGGAGGGCTGTATAAGGGGAAGAGCAATATAAGGGGAGGGACTATATGAGGTGAAGGGTTATATAAGGGGAGGGGCTATATAAGTGGAGGGACTATATAAGGTGAAGGGTTATATAAGGGGAGGGGCTATATAAGAGGAGGGACTATATAAGTGGAGGGACTATATAAGGTGAAGGGTTATATAAGGGGAGGGGTTATATAAGGGGAGGGGCTATATAAGTGGAGGGACTATATAAGGTGAAGGGCTATATAAGGGGAGGGGCTATATAAGGGGAGGGGCTTTATAAGGGGAGGGGCTATATAAGAGGAGGGACTATATAAGGTGAAGGGTTATATAAGGGGAGGGGCTATATAAGAGGAGGGACTATATAAGGTGAAGGGTTATATAAGGGGAGGGGCTATATAAGGGGAGGGGCTATATAAGGTGAAGGGTTATATAAGGGGAGGGGCTATATAAGAGGAGGGACTATATAAGGTGAAGGGTTATATAAGGGGAGGGGCTTTATAAGGGGAGGGGCTATATAAGGTGAAGGGTTATATAAGGGGAGGGGCTATATAAGGGGAGGGGCTATGTAAGGGGAGGGGCTATGTAAGTGAAGTACAATATTTTATGAATTCAGCTGAGCTGATTATGCTTATTAGAAGTTATCAAGTTCTACCTTGCGCCTGCTTTCAAGGATAACTTATAAGGGCCCGATGGTCAAGATCACTGCTACTAAAGAACGTATTTGCTTAGAATACTACATATAGCTTCAGGCTTGAAAGTCAAAGGTCATAGATAATGTTACGTCATTATCTATGATAATAGCACAGTAGTCAATATGAGGATTGATAAAACAGTTAAAAAACCTAATACAGGAAGTCTGGCTTAAAAATGGTCTTATCTTTTTCATTTTAATTTGACATGAGATTTTTCTACATACATTTGAGACCTGGTAATCCCAGGACATACAATCATCAACTGATACTCCTAACAACTTTTCGTGTTTTACATTTTCTATATTGACATTGTTGATGACAACAGATAGTTCACCTTTTAATTTACATTTCCTCTGTGAGGTAGACACAAGCATAGCTTTGGTTTTGTCAGTATTAATACACATTTTGTTAACATCACACCATGATGAAACTGACTTGGCATCCTCATTGAGGTTTTTATTTATTTTTATAAATAGGGAAAAAAATCTAAAAAATCATGCACATCACTTTTTTGTTGGATTCTATGCACTCAGACTTTGTCCAGTGCTTTATCGCAGAAAGACTTTATTTTCCCTGAATAAAAAACTATCTTACACAGATTTTGTTATTCTTCAATGAACACAGGTGATAGATACGGTAGTTTTTTTAAAATATATAAATACTTATTACCGGTTAGCTTGTAATAATAATAATAATAATGGTCTTTATTTATACTTGATAACAAGCTTACAAGCTCGTCTTACACATGGTCAAGATAAGTAATAGAATATACAATATTTACAACATATAAAAGAATAATACTATAACATATGGTATAAAATACAACATAATTTTGGAGCTGTCATTAAATGTAAAGGATAAAAGTACAACTACGGCAAGTTACAGATTACTCCATAAAAAAAGTTCTTTGCTGCTTTCTTAAAAGATAAAAGTGTTCAACAGTTTCTCACATTACTTGGAAAAATATTCCATGTTTGAGCTCCTTGATATTTAAACGACGTTTTGAAAGTATTTGTATGGTGAGATGTTAAGTAAAAAACATTTGTGTTTGAGAATCTTGTAGACCTACAATGGACATCAGATATGCTAGTAAAACAATTTAAATTTTGTGGAGCTAGATCGTTAAGTATCTTGTACATAAAAACAGACTGACTATATAAAATCCTTTTGCTAAAAGGCAGCCATCTTAGTAATTTAAACATGTCATTAGATGGAGTTAAAATGTCACAATTTAAAATAATTCTGGCTGCTCTCTTCTGAAGGCGCTCCAACTTAACAATATTCTTGTTTGTACTGTTGCCCCAGACAGTAGCACAGTACTCAATATGAGGATTGATAAAACAGTTAAAAACGTAATACAGGAAGTCTGGCTTAAAAATGGTCTTATCTTTTTCATTTTAATTTGACATGAGATTTTTCTACATACATTTGAGACCTGGTAATCCCAGGACATACAATCATCAACTGATACTCCTAACAACTTTTCGTGTTTTACATTTTCTATATTGACATTGTTGATGACAACAGATAGTTCACCTTTTAATTTACATTTCCTCTGTGAGGTAGACACAAGCATAGCTTTGGTTTTGTCAGTATTAATACACATTTTGTTAACATCACACCATGATGAAACTGACTTGGCATCCTCATTGAGGTTTTTATTTACATCATCAATAGATTTCGCATGGGTCTGAGCTGCAGTGTCATCTGCGAACATATACATATCACTCTGATTAGTAACTAGGGGGAGATCGTTTGCATACAAAATAAACAACAAAGGCCCCAATATTGATCCCTGAGGGACGCAACTGAAAGGAGGAGAAAATCACTTAGTGCTTAGATGTCATGATATGACAAAAAATTAAAGTCATCTTAGAGATTATTTCAAGGTATGAGGGGGTAAAGTGGGGGTCATTTTCCCGATTGGCACAATTTTGACAAAACGAAATGATATTTTTAGAATCTTTTTCGGCTGATCATAAAAGGTGACAACGACAGATGAGGATCATCATCAACAACAACAGCAGCATCAGCAGCAGCATCATCATCATCAGCAGCATCTTGATCATGATGATGAAGTGTCGAATCGGTGGAGCAAAATACGACAAAGGTATGGTGTTTTGTATCTAATTATACAGTTTACATGTAACTACAATATATATGGCAATTACATCATTTACTTACATTAATACAAATTGTATATGCAATACTTTCTGTAAACAAATATAGATCCTTGTTTTGTTAATTTTGATATTACAGAATAAAAATGTAATCAAATCTTATCTTTAAATTGATTTTGTTTGTTGACATTTTGCTGCCAATTTTTTTTTTTTTTTTTTTGTAAGATATTTTTAAAACGATAATTTCTATGTTTATGCTGTTTCATTTAAAGGTTCCAATTTCCAAACATACAGAATGTTTCGCGCTATATGTATTGACTACGTTCATGTGACACCTGGCGAGATCTTGCGTGACATAGGGTAATCCTCATGCTATAATTAGATTTCTGCGAGACTTTAATGACGTGATACACATTTTAAATATGGCCGCGAAATGATTGTGATATGTGTGGTGACATGTATGTTTGTATGGTCACGTGTGTCGGAAAGTGATCGATGTTTCAATATGTGTGTGTTTTCTATTTACAGATGTACAAGACGGCATTGGGTAGTTGAACAATACACAGAATTGCCAACCCGAAGGCGGGTCGGTTTTACTCCCGTTTTTACTATGATAGGATCAGAAATGTCTTTGATAACTGTCCAGAAATCTAAAGTTCATGTAAGTATGAACTGTCTTTGGTAGCTGTCCAGAAATCTGAGGTTCATGTAAGTATGAACTGTCTTTTCTTACTGTCCAGAAATCTGAGGTTCATGTAAGTATGAACTGTCTTTGGTAGCTGTCCAGAAATCTGAGGTGCATGTTAAGATGAAGTGTCTTTGCTAACTGTCCAGAAATCTGAAGTATATGTAGGTTTGAACTGTCTTTGGTAGCTGTCCAGAAATCTGAAGTACATATAAGTATGAACTGTCTTTGGTAGCTGTCCAGAAATCTAAGGTTCATGCAAACATGAACTGTCTTTGGTAACTGTCCAGAAATCTGAGGTTCATGCAAACATGAACTGTCTTTGGTAGCTGTCCAGAAATCTGAAGTACATATAAGTATGAACTGTCTTTGGTAGCTGTCCAGAAATCTGAGGTTCATGTAAGTATGAAATGTCTTTGGGAACTGTCCAGAAATCTGAGGTTCATGCAAACATGAACTGTCTTTGGTAACTGTCCAGAAATCTGAAGTACATATAAGTATGAACTGTCTTTGGTAGCTGTCCAGAAATCTGAGGTTCATGTAAGTATGAAATGTCTTTGGGAACTGTCCAGAAATCTGAGGTTCATGTAAGTATGAACTGTCTTTGCTAACTGTCCAGAAATCTGAGGTTCATGCAAACATGAACTGCTGTTGGTATTTGTCCAGAAATCTGAGGTTCATGCAAACATGAACTGTCTTTGGTAACTGTCCAGAAATCTGAGGTTCATGTAAACATGAACTGCCAGTGGTAACTGTCCAGATATTCGAGGTTCATGTAAACATGAACTGTCTTTACTATGTGGCGGACGATTTCAGTGTAGAAAATTTGAATGAAGTTCATTAGTATACATAACATTGTCATGTCATCAACGAATATATCTCAATGGTTTTAAATACAAAATACAGACTCACGTTAATGAGAGTATTTTTTATTTTTTTCCCAAAGCAAACACTTGTGGGACTGTTTATCTCAAAGAGCCTTCGTCGCCCTTGTCATTCCTGAAAATTAAAAAAAATACACAACAGGTTAACAAACAAAATCTGATCATTTTTGTCATATCTAGTAAGGTTTATACTGTATATATAGACAAAACACAAAAAGTATTGTATCATTACACAGTTACAGTTTGTATAACTATTCATGTTAAACTGTAAACGATATGGCATATTTGTTATGGATTTAGCACTGGTTACAAACGTATTCAACAAGGTTCACTGTGAGGCAACCTCATCAGCCACATATACTGTCTGGATTCTAACTGTAGCTGAGAGGTACACGTATGTACATTTGTTATCTATATTTACAAGTAAACAGTAAATAAACAAAAAAAGGAAAATAGAGAGATGTGTGTCGAATGAATCTTATCCTGCGTGAGGACACAAATGTATACTTTATTCCATGCCTGCTTTTGCTAAATAAAATTATTTTGAACCTGAAAAAACAAGGTTCACTAGGGATGAGAGATTACCTGTACGTAAAACATCCAATCTAAATATTTCAGTAATTCCCAAATATCCAGTTGAAAGTCATTTGCGTTGCTGTTTTTTTTTTTGTTTTTTTTTTTTTTTCTTTTGATTTTTTTTTTTTTTTTTTTTTGAGTAGAATATCTTAATATATACATGTAGATAGGGACACATGTATTCAGAAATAGGAATATAATTTATTTTTATTGATACATATTTAATATTTACATATGTAAAACCCTCGTTCATTAACCAAAAATTTGAATGTTTGAGAAGTTTCGTCCGTTTATATATTATTTGGTTAAAAACCATCAAAACACCACCTATACCACAATGACCTATTCATGTGAAATACCCTAATGGCACGGAAATGAACACATTAACATCATCACTACCATCATAACAACATTAATCCTCTACTTTTATACCTACATGGCATTTTCACCCACCTGGCCTCACAGATGAAATTTTGTCTGACGTTACAATCCCTATAGCTCATACTGACGCTGCAGAATATCGCAACTCTAGACAGTTCGACAGTGCTTTGGTGTTATCTGTCTGTCCGTCGGTCAATTTCCTGTCAAACAGAACAGATATATTTCAATAATAATCCTGAGCCAATCTGAGGATATCGCTACAGAAATGCGCTACGTGTGAAAACATATAGAAACAATGCAAAATGGCTTAGTGACTTTTTTCCTCATTGGCAGAGAGCGACAACGGGTAGTGAGAAAGAAACAGCCGTTCCGGTGTAACGTGAAAAAATGACCCTGAGTAGCTTTTAGCTCGTATAATAATGATCCCGGGTACTTTTTCTACCCCGGGTCATTTTTTCAAGTTACACCGGTACGACCGAGATCGACCCATTCTCCGGCCTGGAAATCGACTCTTTGAACGCGAGACGACTTCCGGTTTTGAAAACGAGGCTGAGGGTACGGAAATGTACGAAAAAGATCTGTTCGACATGCCGGTTCAGACAGTCTCGGAGGCTGGTAACAAGAACAGGGAACTGAGAATGTGTTACAGTGTACGTGTATTTGTATATTTAATTTTTCGAATCCTTGTTCCCCTAATTACCTTTTAACAAATATTTATTGGGTTATTCTATTTTTGTCGGTAACTAAAGACATCAACTGAATTTTGTCTCAACATCTGGTTCTTTATAAAACTCAACAGAACATAATTTGTCCTGTTCACAAATCAGTCTTATTTTCTGCATTGATTTCGCAAGAGTTTTATTTTTCCAGAAATTATACACCCCTTTGTCTTCACACAAATATGTTGTTTTTAAGTCCAACATTTAAGAATTAAACAATGTAGGCTTTAACAGCTGCATCTCATATCGATATCATGATTTTTTATTTTCAAAGGCTGAAGTTGGGCTTGCATACAGCTATATTGTACTTACATAAAATTAAAAATTAAAAAAAATAATAATGATTAAATCTGACAGCTTGTTTCAATTGTTATACATGAATGTTTGGACATTTCCTTGCCAGCTGTTTTGGAGCCTTGTCAGCCATAATTTACTGTCATCATAATGTGTAAAAAAAAATGTATGTTAGTGATCCATTGCATTGCAAAGAATTTTAATATTTAAACAGAAAATACATATTCAACATTAAAACAAAAAGACTAAAGAATCAAAATCATACAATAAACCGGAAGCCCATGGACCTAAACAGTCATCTGACAAACACTTACAACCCCTCAATCCGAAGGGTTCAAACCAGCATCCTTACCATAAATTGTCTGTTCACAGCCAGGTAATGTTTCAGATCAAATTTTGTTTTTATTCATTTTGGCTTGAAAAAAGAGTAGCATCTTAAATCTTAAGTTCAGACAAGTTAATGGATCGGACCAGCCTTATTTATATAAATTATGATTGCCCTCCCCTTAGGATGTTTCTGACTAAATCTTGGTGTTGTCCATGAAGGCATTAAGACAGAGTAGCATTTTAAATAAAAATTTCAGCTAATCCCCTCCTTGGTTGGAGCGGCATCATTTATATTAATTATCATTGCCCTTCTCCGATGATGTTTCATACTGAGTATGGTTATAAATAATTAAAGAGGCTTACCCGAGACGGACCGGTAAACGGCACATCTCCGATCACTAAATAAACTTCAGTACACGTTTCTATTGACAAAATTAGAGGCTTTCCGACTTTATTTCTTGAAAACAATTACAGAATATGTATTTAAAAGACGTTTTAAAACTCAACCTGAGAGGGAAATGTATGGAATATAACGGCAAATCTTCTTTGTAAATCGCCGCTGCCTTTGAAGTTATCACTGTGCGGCACTGTGCACGTGCTTGTTTCTTTGATGTGTCAATCAAATAAGACTTATTGCGGGTTGCGATTAAATAAATAATATTTAAAAATGAGGTTTTAATATCACTTTTCAGCGTTTTATAAGGAAAATAAAATGAAAAACTCAACAATTCCAACAATCTGTCATGTGTAAAAAATCTTTTTCTATTAGCCAATTTTTCTGATCTCTCTTCGGGCAAGCCTCTTTAAGGCATTAAGGGTGAATAGGATTTTAAATCAAAAATTCGCCTAAGTTCTTCTTTTAGGCCCCTCAACTCTGTCCCCAGGGGTCTGACCTACCTCATTTATATAAATTATAATTGCCATCGCCCCATGATGTTTCAGACTAAATTTGACTTTAATCCAATCAAGGGTTAAGAAGGAGTAGGTTTTTTAATCAAAATTTCAACAAAGTTCCCCTTTTTAGGTCCCGCCCCTCTGCAGTTTTACAACGGTGTAAGAATATGTAATACATTGTATATGGCATTTTACAACGGTGTAAAAATATGTAATACATTGTACATGGTATTTTACAACAATGTAAGAATATGTAATACATTGTACATGGTATTTTAGAACAGTGTAATAATATGTAATACATTGTACATGGTATTTTACAACAGTGTAATCATATGTAATACATTGTACATGGTATTTTACAACAGTGTAATAATATGTAACACATTGTACATGGTATTTTACAACAATGTAATAATATGTAACACATTGTACATGGTATTTTACAACAATGTAATAATATGTAATACATTGTACATGGTATTTTACAACAGTGTAAGAATATGTAACACATTGTACATGGTATTTTACAACAGTGTAATAATATGTAATACATTGCACATGGTATTTTACAACAGTGTAAAAATATGTAACACATTGTACATGGTATTTTACAACAGTGTAATAATATGTAATACATTGTACATGGTATTTTACAACAGTGTAATAATATGTAATACATTGTACATGGTATTTTACAACAGTGTAAAAATATGTAATACATTGTACATGGTATTTTACAACAGTGTAAGAATGTGTAATACATTGTACATGGTATTTTACAACAGTGTAATAATATGTAATACATTGTACATGGTATTTTACAACAGTGTAAGAATGTGTAATACATTGTACATGGTATTTTACAACAGTGTAATAATATGTAATACATTGTACATGGTATTTTACAACAGAAAAGTACGGGAGGCGTGAATCTAAATACATTGTAACTGTAGGGTTATACAGGTATGAGAATTATGAGATTAAAGTCTATTTGATATAGAGTGATGTTGGAACATGTATCAAATGAGCACAGAGTAAAATTAGTTAAAATTATAATATTTTAAGTAAATTAGCCTATTGCATATTATAATTCATTTGCAAGAGTCCAAAGCATGAAGAGCAGTATAAATATGTAATGAAAGTATAAATTGATCACATATTATAACTGGTCTTTTGTAAATTTATGGAGGAATCCCAGGCTAGTTCCCCTAGCCCAACTCTGGCTTTCCTTCCTGATTAAAATTTCTAGTCGAATAAAAAAAAAAAAAAGGACTTTTTTAATCTAACTATTAGGCCAATCTCTTTAATAGAAAAATAATTCTCTTTGGGTGAATGCTATACCTTGAGGATCAAACTACACTTCTTATGTTAATTAAGCACGTGTGATTGTAATTTTTGATTCTGCTACAGCTGTATCTTGCACCGAGTCGATTGTATTTTTCGTTCAGGACTTGAGCAAGACTACTTTCGTCCAAGCGGATATTTTTCGGCATAGCCGTCTAATTTGGTTTTGGCCCCGGATATGACGCGACAGGTGGCGTTCTGGTCAAGATGAAGTATGTGATTGGTCAATGTAGCGGTCAATGCAAAATGCTGAATATGCAATGTTGTGACATATACGGAAACAAAAATGGCTTCCAATGTGAATCGACTGCGGTTGAAAACTATAACAGCTTCCGCAATGAAGAGAATAATAGGAAAATGGGTCAAACACAATCCTAGAATTAAACTTGGGAAGCAGTACAATATATTGTAACAGTTCAAACATGAAAACAGCAGTAATACGGACGCCGCTCGTATTCTGCTTGATTGTTTGATAGTAGGTCATGATAATCTCGGTAATATTTACACAAATACAGTCTGTACCAGTACATCGCTACTGTCACTATACTATATGAACAGTGTTTACACTTATTTACACATACATATGTGTGCCGTAATATTTACAGAACGTGTTATTTAACATTTAAACCACTGTGTATAATATCGTTATCCAACTAACCCAGATGGAATATAGATATCGCCTTGTAAACTATCGTGTGTTTGTGTTGCCACGATTTCAAAACAGTCACGTAATGATCTAAAAATAATTTCCGCGCTAAATTTAGAGGGGGATTCCCAACTAAATCGAGTGGTCAAGCTGGACATAGGGATTGACTGTGAACATTGGAACAGCACAGAAACATAACTGGAAAGGAACAAAACGCGTACATTCAGTGAAAATTGCAACGTTTTTACCGCGATGTCCCTTTTAAATTGAATGCAAGCTGAATAAGTGGATGAATCTATTCAAATGACACATTTGTAGTCTTATTATCACCAAAAATGATTCAAACTGATATAATTTTGTTATCCGTGCTGAAAATGCGCATTTATTAATTACACCGTAGTTCGTTAATTTATTTCACCAGTAGTTTTACATTATAACCACCAGCATTAAAACTATGCCGTTTATCTTTTTTAAAGATATTTCTTGTTTAAAGTAATATATTGAATACTGGCTACTGTCTAATGTATATATAACATATATAATGCACGTGTAGGGTGTTCACATTTGTATCGTGTGTAGTGACCCTTGTGTAGTGACCCGTGTGTGTTGATCCGTGTCGTCTATATAGAGTATTTGTTATGTACTTGTTTAGTGTCTAATTTTGGTGGGAATGTTGATTGACTATTTTATGTCATCATTTTGGTTGTAAGTTATTGTTTCACGAGAGTCACGTGACACATGCATCTGCCTTAAATCCACTCGAACACCATTATTTAATATAAGACTTACGTGGAGTTAGAAACTGGTTTGGAGGTTCCGTTTTTTCCCATCCATCGGAATTGTCCTTCATCTCAGATCCGTCTATCCAAAAGTTCATTTGGGACTTCGTTCTTGAAAAACAAAGCAATAATTGTTATTCACTTATTATACTCACAACATAGGAAAAGGGTGTTTACCACGTAAAAGGTAGGGTAACTACATGTTAACAAACTAAAGTTGATAATTAGTTTGTGGTAACAATTATCAAACAAATATCCTTACTATCATGTTCTGGTCATTTATGGAGGGCATTGTCATAACACCACACCGTATTCCTGGAACAAGTCACTTTATTATACGTCGATCATGGTCATACAAACGCTTAGCATAGTAGGACAGTATTGCTATAGTATACAAACATGTGAGTGACTTCCGTTATACTAATTGACCTACAGTATGGACAATAGCGACAATTACCGACTGGTAAAATACATACATGACATCCTCCCTTTTTTACATTTGATATTAAGTATATTACCATAACATGTAACATAGCTGAATGTACAAGATAACCATTATTATTATAATATAAATGTCAATTCAACTCAAATACAGTTGATCTTTATATGTTATGATGTCACGCATTAAATTGTACTATTAAATCATTTCAAAATTGAACTTCTTAATTGTTGTCTGTTATATTCAAGATGTTAATTTATATATATATGAATACCAATAACATATACATTTGTAGGTGTTGGATACTGTCCAATTATCAGCAGTTCATAAATGACCAATTATTATTATGAATTCTTAACACATGATAAATGAATCCAAATAATGTTCATCCGGATTATTTTTTCAGTTATTATAGTCAAGTCTGATCCTCTCTCCCTCTTTCATGAATGGAATTGAAGAATGGCAATCGAGCGGATATAATTCTTCAGCGACACAATCTTTCAAGCAAATACAAATTGATAAAACTGCGAATAACACATTTATGCATATTTTGCACAATTTAAAGAATATATGCGACACATAATTCTCACAACACTTCAAATGCACTTTTCACTGATTTTGTTTCATTTCTTTCCTGTGTGCATTTTCTCTTTTCATATAATTTTACTATTTTCACAGAATTTTCACCAATTTTCACTAAATTTTCACAAAACTTTTACTGGAATTTCTTTGGTAATTTTACACTGCGGCCACATCTTGTTGCTATTGGTTCTTTTACATAATCTTTAGACTTTTCCTTCCTGGGAACTCTATCTACAGGTATGTTGACCGATCGCGACACGGTTTCATTGTTTTCAGGAAACGACGCACGTGTTGGTTTGATATCCTTTCGGTTCCTCCTGTATTTCTTTCCTTTTCTAGTTTCGACAATGTAAGATCTTGGATTTGAATGTTTCGCAACAACTTTGGCCGGTATCCATTTTTCATTCTTCTGAAACATGACAGTTTCACCGTTGTCCAAGGGAGGTAATTCTTTACCTGCATGCTGATCATAGTACAGTTTGGCTTTTTCCTTTCTGATTTTCAGTCTCATCTTGATATCAGATGTTGGAATTTTATCAGGTGACAACAGTGGAGCTGTTGTTGGTATATCTGTTTTTAATCTTCGACCAAAAAACATTTGAGCTGGTGAAAGTCCTAGATCTTCAATGACTGTGTTTCTATAAGCTAACAAGCCTTTATATGGATCCTCAGATTTCTTTAAAAGGTTTTTTACTGTCTGCACAGTTCTTTCAGCTTGTCCGTTCGCCTGCGGATATCTGGGACTTGATGTTGTATGTTCGAATCCATATGTCTTTGAGAATTTCTTGAATTCCTCATTAGCAAACTGTGGACCGTTGTCTGTAATGAGCTTGTCAGGGATGCTATATCTCGACATTTGGCTTTTGAGATATAACATAGTGTTCTTACTACTCATATTGTCTAATTTGGACAACTCCGGCCACTTTGAATAATGGTCAATCGTGACCAAATAGTTATGTCCCTGAAATTCAAATATGTCAGCGGAAATAACAGACCATGGCCTGTTCGGATTTTCCGTCATTATTAATGGCTCCTTTGGATTTTTTTCTAGAGTTAGTGGCACATGTTGAACATTTTGACACTGTGTCCTCTATTTCAGAACTCATCCCCGGCCAGTACAGTAGTTCGCGTGCCCGCGATTTGCATTTTACGATTCCAAGGTGTGAACTATGGATTGTTTTGAGCATTTCACGACGTAATGTTTTGGGAACAATGATAGTATGGCTCTTGAACAGTAGGCCATCTATACATGATAGCTCGTCTCTGAATGGCCAATAATGATGAGCTGTCTCTGGTATTTCATGTTTGTTCTCTGGCCATCCATTGATGATAATTTCTCTGAGCTGTGACAATGCTTCATCTTTTGAGGTCTCGCGTTTGAACTCTTGATATTTCTCTGGTGAAATTGGTAAGTATGACACAATCTGGTTTACTTCAATATCAATATCTGGAACAAGGTTCTCTCTGGTCTCCTTTAGGTAGCTCCGACTCAATGCATCGGCAAGATACATGGTCTTCCCTGGCTTATACACAACATTCAGAGTATATTTCTGTAATGTCAACAACAGTCTCTGTAGTCTTGGTGGAGCACGGTTGAGTGGTTTTCGGAATATCGCTTGTAACGGTTTGTGATCCGATTCGATTGTGACCTCTCGACCAAATATAAATTGGTGATATTTTGTACATCCAAATACTATTGCCAATGTTTCTTTTTCTATTTGCGCGTACCTCTGTTGTGTTTCTGTTAACGCACGCGAGGCATAGGCAATCGGCTGTCCATCTTGGATCAATGCTGCTCCAAGTCCTGTAGAACTAGCATCAACAGTTAGCGTTATCTCTTTACATGGATCATAGTATCGGAGAACTGGTGCTTCAGTCACAAGTTGTTTCAATCTCTGGAAACTATCCACTTGTTCCTTTTCCCAAATCCACTCGGTGTCTTTTACTAGTAGTTTCCGAAGTGGTGAACTTTCCTCCGAGAGGTTAGGTAGGAATTTACCAAGATATGTAACAAATCCTAGGAATGTTTGAAGTTCTTTCTTGTTTTCAGGTTGACACATTTCTTTGACCGCCCGGACTTTCTCGTCATCTGGTTTTACACCTCGATCTGTCAGTTTATGTCCGACGTAACTTAGCTCGGTTTGACGGAATCGGCACTTATCTGGGCTCAATTTCAAATTGTATTCTCGTACTCGGTTAAGAACTTTTTTCAAACGTTCATCATGTTGTTCAATGTTTTCACCCCATATCAACAAATCATCGACGATTGCATCACATCCTTCTAGGTCATTTACCATTTCTGAAATGGCTCTCTGGTACACTTCTGGCGCTGATTTTATACCAAATGGTAATCTTCTGAAACTGTACCTCCCAAATGGGCTGTTGAAAGTGCAAAGTTTACTACTCTCCTCATCAAGTTTCAGTTGCCAAAAACCAGAAGTAGCATCGAGTTTTGTGAACACTTTGGCTTGAGGCATGTTCGCGATAACATCCTCTACAGTTTTCATCGGAAAATGTTCTCTCAATATGGCGCTGTTTAAGTTCTTTGGGTCTATACAAATCCGTATCTTTCCGTTAGGTTTTACTACAGTCACCATAGAATTAACCCATTGTGTAGGGTCTTCCTGTTTCACGATTACACCTTCCTGTTCCATACGGTCCAACTCCTTTTTTATTCTGTCCTTGAGTGCAAACGGAACTTTACGTGGCGCGTCAACAACTGGTGTAACGGTACTATCGGTCTTGAATGTGTGAGTGCCTGGCATACACCATAAACCTTTGAATATATCTCCATAATCATGCTTAATATCATCTGGGATAGACGTTTCCCTGATTTCATTCACCTGAGACGGTTGTTTTCTGTGTACTAATCCCATCTTTGAGCAGGTTTGAGCTCCCAATATAGCTTTATTATTTCCTCGGACAACCTCAAATGTCTGATGATAAATTTTATCATTCACTGTGTATGGTAATGTTATTTTACCTTCAAATTTTATCTGATGTCCTGAGTATGACCTCAATGTAGATTGTGGTTGTTTCACTTCACAGGTTTTTGATATCTTGTTGACAAAGTTGTACGGAATTATGTTGCACTGTGCACCTGTGTCTAATTGGAATTTTATATTCTGTCCACACACATCCATATTTTCTGACCAATCGTCTGAAGTTACATTGTTTATTTCAATGTGTCCGACCAAGAGTTCGTCTGATGATGCCTCACTGTTGTCCGTGTCATAATAGACTGCGGCTACCTCGACAGCGTGTACTTTTTTCAATTTAGTTCTACACATACAAGAGAAATGATCTTTCCCTTTACACTTGTTGCACGTTTTTCCTTTTGCTGGGCATTTATGTGGTGTCGACCTCATGACATAACCACATCTTGAACATTTCGACTCTTGCTCTGAAGGTGTGCGAGTGTTTTTACGCGAGGGCTGAACATGTGTTGTATTGCCATTGC
This sequence comes from Pecten maximus, assembly GCF_902652985.1. NCBI lineage: Eukaryota > Metazoa > Mollusca > Bivalvia > Pectinida > Pectinidae > Pecten > Pecten maximus. Next base: position 2,168,328 of record NC_047032.1, on the reverse strand, counting down.
CTCTTTTATTTTGTTTACTTCCAAAGTTCTTTCCTTGTATGGCGTTGACTTCAGTTGTAGAGCTAACACACGCCATAGTTTTAGCTTGATTGTGTGATACTTGGTATGTTCTCACAACATCTATAGCCTTGGCTAATGTCAAATCAGATCCTATGTTGATCAATTTCTCGCGAATTGTGGGGTTTCTGATTCCTATCACAATTCTATCTCTCATCATTTCTTCTCGCATTTCATTGGTATATTGACAGTCTTTCACTTTAATCTGTATATCTGTCATAAATTGTTCAAAGGGCTCGTCATTGCCTTGCATTCTTGTTTGAAATTTATATCTGTTATATATTACGTTTGACCTGGGCTTTACATATGCCTCAAAGTTTGTGTAGTACGAGGTTAACTTTTTTGCATCATTATCTGATAGGTTCCACGTTGAATAGATACTTCGACCTTTCTCTCCAAGCCATATCATCAGGTAACTACATTTTTCAAGTTCGCTTTTACCTTTTAGTGGTCCAGTCAACATGAACTCCACGTGCTGCTTGAATGTTTTCCATTCCGTTTCCAAGTCTTCGGAATTCCAGTCCATCCTTGGGACTTCGCCAGCCAAATTAAACATAGCCATGTTAAAGTCGTTTTTAAGGACAATTCTGGACTATTTGATATGCATTTGCTGGTATCTGGGCGACGATGTTCTTGGATTCTGACACCATGTCATAACACCACACCGTATTCCTGGTACAAGTCACTTTATTATACGTCGATCATGGTCATACAAACGCTTAGCATAGTAGGACAGTATTGCTATAGTATACAAACATGTGAGTGACTTCCGTTATACTAATTGACCTACAGTATGGACAATAGCGACAATTACCGACTGGTAAAATACATACATGACAGGCATACCAAGTGTGAGATATATGGGTGTACCTGTACTCAATGTTATACATTTTTTAATAAACATATATAAACGACAGTTCCCCGTCACAGGTCACAACACAGTATTTCTACGTAGGAAAATATATACGATAGTTCAACGTCACAACACAGTATTTCTACGTAGGAAAATATATACGATAGTTCAACGTCACAACACAGTATTTCTACGTAGGAAAATATATACGATAGTTCAACGTCACAACACAGTATTTCTACGTAGGAAAATATATACGATAGTTCAACGTCACAACACAGTATTTCTACGTAGGAAAATATATACGATAGTTCAACGTCACAACACAGTTACAGTAAATTTGTTTTGCATATATATAGCAGGTTATATGATATATCATCTTTCTGGAATGGATCAATTTCTCAAACATACCTTAGCTTCTATCCACGTTGATCCATTTCAACTATTAGGAAGCAGGAATTCGAATCGCCACTGACCATGAACCTGTACGGACAGACCCAATACGCCCCTGTACCAAAGAAACAATAGACGTCAGTTGGTTTCAGATAAGTTCAAACTCTTTGCTTCATTGAAGCATTGATGATATGAACCTTCACATACGAGATTTTTGTAGAAATGTTCGGGGCTGCGGACGGGAGAGAAAAGCGATGTAGTCAAGAACTTTTCGTTCATCCAGCATTTTCATGATGATTATTATGGGAACAGGGGTGGGTTTTATACCGAGATTCGAGTGTAGTGTTTGGCTGGGAACAGAGGTAGGTGTTATACCGAGATTTGAGTGTAGTGTTTGGCTGGGAACAGAGGTAGGTTTTATACCGAGATTTGAGTGTAGTGTTTGGCTGGGAACAGAGGTAGGTTTTATACCGAGATTCGAGTGTAGTGTTTGGCTGGGAACAGAGGTGGCTTGAACACCGAGTCCTGAGTGATGTTGTTGGCTTGGAATAGAGGTGGCTTGTTTACGATTTGTTTTTGGTTTGTTTTTGTTTAACGTCCTATTAACAGTCAGGGTCATTTAAGGACGTGCCAGGTTTTGGAGGTGGAGGAAAGCTGAGTAACCGGAGAAAAACCACCGGCCTACGGTCAGTACCTGGCAACTGTCCCACGTAGGTTTCGAACTCGCAACCCAGTGGTGGAGGGCTAGTATTAAAGTGTCGGGACACCTTAACCACTTGGACACCGCGGCCCCGAGGGTTGTATACCGGGACTCGAGTGTAGTTTTTGGCCAGGAACAGAGTATGGTTGCCACCGAGACTCGAGTGTAGTTTTTGGCTAGTAACGGAAGTTACTTGAATACGGAGACTCGAGTGAAACATTTGATAAATGTCTGTATTGGATTTCAGTTTAAAATGCATCGCACAACCCAAATAAAAACAACAAACCACCAACAGGGCGTTTTAACAGTATGTAATCACTGCCATTGCGTGGAAGTCGTCTTTAATTCAGATTTCATAGCATGAAGGATATCAGTTTGATATTCGTGGTACGATTCATATAAAAATTATCTGAACAGGTGGTTGAGTCAGATTCATGTGATAATAACGAAACAGATAATGACATAATCTCCTTAACGAGTCTTCATTAAAAAATAAACTCAAATAAAGATTTCTTAACCAGCAGATAAGTCACACCACCAGAATACATTAATTTCATAACGTGCTAAGGAATTCGGGGAACAACAATGTTTCTTGCTGTTTAATCAGCACAATACACGTATTTGTGGTGATGAATACATACACGTTGATATTTATATAGTTTAACCGTGAAAACCTGATAAAATCAACTTGGTAGGTCTCATAATCACGAGTTGTTGATGCGACGATTTCGAAGGTCATGGGGACCCTTGAAAAATACAAGGAAAAAGAGGCCAGGCGTACCGGAAGGGTATGTATTTGCTTCATTAGCGACATTCGACATTCAACTCTAGGTAAAATCCAGATTAAAGGGGCAATCCTTCGTTTGAATTAAGTTTAGGGCGTCAATATTCAACTTACTGGGAAATACATATTTTTCCTGGTAGTAAAAGTTATAAGTTTACATCATTAAGGCAGCTTTACTCTCAAGAGGTTCTTCGAGTATTAAGTCTTGAAAACTCTTATTTCGTCCCGAAGTATCACCAATTACCACAAAAACATACGGTATTTGCATACGATACGACTTTTTTCGGTACATTTCGGCGTTAATTTCATGATTTGTACACACAAACACTCTTATAATTATCGTCTGGACATAGATTTCATCAATATAAATTGTGCATGTTTCTGATGCCCGAACGAAGGCATTCCCCTTTAAGTAACAATGTCAAATGAGAGTTTGGGTGGAGACAACGGAACCAATTGGGATATCAACTAACATCGAACAGATCGGAATTAATATCGCAAAAGGAAATATGATATTTCTAAATGAGATGATGATGTCGACCATTAAACATTTTCATGGTTTTCGTCAACCTGCATCTCAGGAATATTACTATCAAGAAATGGAAAATTCAAAATTTGGAAAATGAAATTATCATGCAGCTTAGTTCGGATGTCAATAGAGATACGTTGCTTACGTTGAAGTATAAATAGTATACATTGTCTTATTATACACTGCCTTTAAGATGAATTAAATCATATCTTGTTTTAGACATATTAATCACAGTTACATATTTTATTATTGTATTTGTTGGAAAAGTTGCTGTGATATGTGAAGCTAAATCAGCATTGTATTGTATTGTACAACGGCTTTCTGGTAGTATCACCGAATACATATCAAATATTCACACAATATATACACAAATAAAACAACATAGAAAACTATTTATTGTATTTTTACCAGTGAAATATAAACAAATATTCATTCTAAAAAAGTGATATTTTTAGAAAAATATGATATTTTATCACTTTTACTGAATTGACCAATCAAATTAATGATTAGAAAATACCAAAATAATTGACCAATCAGAAAGCCCGACATATATGTCAGCACCTGGACAGGGGAACTACTTTTTTTAAGGGAACTGTAGGCCTAGTTAGCATACGGGGTAGGGTTTTCGTTGATAAAAAATGTAATAAACAGAATATCTAACAGTGTTTTCAGTAATACCAAATATATTTCACTCGCGTGGCTAATATTTTGATATTTTTCACTCGTGCTGCGCAATCGTGAAAAATATCAAAATATTAGCCCCATTCGTGAAATATATTTGGTATTACTGAAGACACTGTTAGATATCCTCTATTTATTGCATTTTTGCCAGTGAAATATAGAGATATATCAAACTAATACAACTTATATTTTCACTGCAGCGATGAGCAGTGAAAACATAAGATTTTGTAGTGAAAATATAAGATTTTGCAGTGAAAATATAAGATTTTGCAGTGAAAATATAAGTTTTCCGTTTTTGACCAATGAGAGCGGACCTTTGTATTCAACTCGTTGAAACTTGCCGATTTTTCCAATCGAAGTGGAGATAGATACATTGGTTATTTTGCTGTATTTCTGAAATATTCAGACTAGGTTTTGACAAAATACTTACTCGACGTTAGCTATTCATGCACATATTATCCGATAACAGCAGGAAACGCTTACATTGTGTTGATCAGTCCTTTCAAAATGGCGCCGTTAAGTTGACGTGGAGTAACGTCACAAAGATATGACGTCATTACTGATTCCCGCACTTTTCGATGTTTTTAATTTTGTTTATTTAAGGATTGAATCTTGATTTGATCGATTTCATGGGGTCTTGAATTGAGTTGCTCTTGAGACAAATTTAATGAACTGCGAAGAGCATCTCAATTCAAGACCCCATGAAATCGATCAAATCAAGATTCAATCCATATATGTCATTTTTTTTTTTTTTTTTTTTTTTTTTGAATAAAAAAGTCGGTCTAGATATTAATGTCTCGAAGCACGTCCAAATGCGGAAAAGCCCGAGGAGTTCCGGATTGTGCATGTCTAGTCGGTCGAGTAAAATAGTCCGCTATTTTAGGATTAAAAACAGCATTATTTTGTCAAAATAAAAGTATATAGCATATCTTGCCTTTCATAAAATACAAGAATACATTATAAATTTGATAATTTTAATAATTATTCCATGTTTATAACAACAATGTAGAAAAAGTGAAATCGTTCCGCGGAAGGATTTTAACCATGTATTCATACGCACTGATCAGTGTAAATTATCATATATTATATATTATTATATTATTACAGCCGCTAAAGGATGATACCTACAAAACAAGTAGATATTGTATATCTGAAACCTAATTATAATCAATGTTAACCTAAAAGGCATGAAGAAAGTAGATGTTATACTTCTATCTGATATGTAATATTTACCTACACAACAAGTAGATATTGTATATCTTATACATTCTGTACCTAATCATGAAATACTTTAATATCTAACTACACAGCAAGTAGATATTGTATATCTAATACCTAATTATAATCAATATTAACCTAAACAATACGTAGATGTCGTGTAGATATCATACATCAAGTGTCGAATGTATGTAATACGTCTATACCTACCGATCCAACAGATAGATATTATATAAATCAAATTTCTAACATTCCTGTAATTAACGTATTTCTTTCTTACTCACCTACAAGACATGTTGATATAATATATATCTGGATCAGCATGATTTACGTGGAGTATGTCATCCAATCAGATCACCGACCTGGCTATGTATGACAGATCTAGTCAGATCGACTATGTTTGTCGTTCAGACCACTGAGGTATTCTGGGTAAAATGACGTCATAGTGAGTACCTTATATAGCCTTGCGTTGGTATAACACAATTTAATTCGTCCATAACTTTTACGTGCATGGAATAAATAAATGCCCGGGTGCTTCTGATATACTACAAAAGACCTTTAGTTCTTTTCAGGTGCTTCCCATTGAATAAGCAGCTTATTCCAAAGGTGTTTTCTATGATGACACTCTTCAAATTCGGAACAGTTTCTAGAAACTGTACACAACTGGTATCTTATTCTGATTTTTTTTTTAAACTCTAGCCATTTTAATTTGATTTACTATAGGGATTTTCAAGGAATCATAAACTCATTTTTCTGTTAAACATAGAATAATGGAGGTTAAAAGAAAACTAAACATTTTGACGGCGTGAATTGGTGTCAATCAGCTTAAAATGGCTGCCATTTTGTAAATGAGAAAAAGCTGAAGCCTTGTAGAACATCGGAATCTGAACTATGCGGTTCTAACACAGAAAAAACGAGCTTCTCTATTTTTACTGACATTGTGTATGATTGTCGGAATTTCAAATATTCAATATTTGGATATTTCAGTTAAGTAACAAGTATCGATGATTCTTTTTAGTATTTAGAATTTCTATCTGTTTTGTGAAGTAGTCAAAATCGCCTTTGAATTTAAGGATTTCGTAGAGAAATGATAATCTGAAAAATGCTTCTGAGGTATATTAACGTACCACAGTCTATCTACAAGCCCGCTTATTGACTGTAACATATTTTGGTAAGGTACAACATTCTATATATAGGTTCTTAGAAATTTTATGTACATATAGCCCTGTCAAGCAGTCAGGAGATACAGTGTACATTTGTATGCACTATGCATTTCCTTAAAGTCTCATGCTGCCATTCTGACACGGGCCATCTTATGTCACACGAACCGGGAGGACGGGGAAACCGAAGCTGGCCTTGAGGGAGAATAATGCTAATGTGCACTGAGGCGCTTGTCATTGTGATTTCCTAGATAGGTATTTTCACATTTATGATAAAATGTTGTAATATGAAACAAACTTGATTACCTGTGTGGCCTCACAACGCTTAAACAAGAGTCTCGGTGTTAAGGTAGACGCTCGTTTCGCTTGGTACATGCCACGTCTACCCAAGAACATCTCCAACTCTGTCGCCTACCCAATATATATTGTTTTCCCGACAACGTCAAAATTTATTTGTGTACAACAAACAATTCATAATTTTTTAGAATTCGTCGAAAAACATCACTCTTTCACCAACATCCAATTAGAACTTCCTTCTTCGCTTTATTTTTTTATTATATATATTTTAGATGATAAAAGATTATGGCCGAGCTAGCACAAATATGTAACTGTCAAAATCATTTTACGTAGTGAGATAAACATGTGTCTCGAACCGGTTTTCCCAATCTAGAACGTGTGTAACTCTTTCCGTCACCCGACCCACGCAACACGACGGCCTTCTAAGTATAACGAATATCAAGCAATAACCACGCCGAGAAAGGAACAAGACGTGTCTGAGACAAGAGTAAGACGTGTCTGAGACAAGAGTAAGACGTGTCTGAGACAAGAGTAAGACGTGTCTGTGACAAGAGTAAGACGTGTCTGAGACAAGTGTAAGACGTGTCTGAGACAAGAGTAAGACGTGTCTGAGACAAGAGTAAGACGTGTCTGAGACAAGAGTAAGACGTGTCTGAGACAAGAGTAAGACGTGTCTGAGACAAGAGTCAGACGTGTCTGAGACAAGAGTAAGACGTGTCTGAGACAAGAGTCAGACGTGTCTGAGACAAGAGTCAGACGTGTCTGAGACAAGAGTAAGACGTGTCTGAGACAAGAGTAAGACGTGTCTGAGACAAGAGTAAGACGTGTCTGAGACAAGAGTAAGCTGTGTCTGAGACAAGAGTAAGACGTGTCTGAGACAAGAGTAAGACGTGTCTGAGACAAGAGTCAGACGTGTCTGAGACAAGAGTAAGACGTGTCTGAGACAAGAGTAAGACGTGTCTGAGACAAGAGTAAGACGTGTCTGAGACAAGAGTAAGACGTGTCTGTGACAAGAATAAGACGTGTCTGTGACAAGAATAAGACGTGTCTGTGACAAGAATAAGACGTGTCTGAGACAAGAGCAAGACGTTTCCGTGACAAGAGTAAGACGTGTCTGAGACACGAGTCAGACGTGTCTGAGACAAGAGTAAGACGTGTCTGAGACAAGAATAAGACGTGTCTGTGACAAGAATAAGACGTGTCTGTGACAAGAGTAAGACGTGTCTGAGACAAGAGTAAGACGTGTCTGAGACAAGAGTAAGACGTGTCTGGGACAAGAGAAAGACGTGTGTGGGACAAGAACAAGACATCGCCGTGACTAGAAAATGACGTTTCCATGACAACATCAAGACGTGTTTGAGACAAGAGTAAGACGTTTCCGTGACAAGAGTAAGACGTTTCCGTGATTAGAACAAGACGTGTCTGAGACAAGAGTAAGACGTGACTGAGACAAAAGTAAGACGTGTCTGTGACAAGTGTAAGACATATCTGTGACAAGAGTAAGACGTTTCCGTGACAAGAGTAAGACATGTCTGAGACAAGAGTAAGACCTGTCCGTGACAAGAACAAGACGTGTCTGTGACAAGTGTAAGACGTGTCTGAGACAAGAGTAAGACTTGTCTGAGACAAGAGTAAGACGTGTCTGTGACAAGAGTAAGACGTGTCTGTGACAAGAATAGGACGTGTCTGAGACAAGAGTAAGACGTGTCTGAGACAAGAGTAAGACGTGTCTGAGACAAGAGTAAGACGTGTCTGAGACAAGAGTAAGACGTGTCTGAGACAAGAGTAAGACGTGTCTGTGACAAGAGTAAGACGTGTCTGTGACAAGAGTAAGACGTGTCTGTGACAAGAGTAAGACGTGTCTGAGACAAGAGTAAGACGTGTCTGTGACAAGAGTAAGACGTGTCTGAGACAAGAACAAGACGTTTCCGTGACAAGAACAAGACGTTTCCGTGACAAGAACAGAACGTGTCTGAGACAGAGCTCGACGACGCCGAAACTGAGTTAAAAAGGGAAAGAAGAAACAGATCAGCCTATCATATATTTAATTCCTAGAATCCAATCATACCTGCTCTACAGACTATTTTACATATCAAGCTCTGGCATTTCGGAACGTTATCTGCCGTCCCGTTTGAACTTTCTATCCGAGATACCGTTAAGGGTCATCTATATTACAGAGTAATGTTGGATTTCAAACACGAATGAATATATATATATATTTGTAAAAAAAAAATTGTCATGTAATATACCAAAATGAATGTTTGGACAGGAAGCTTCTTACGATCACCAATAATTTGCTGTAGATGCTAACAGTTTCTTCTATAGGGTAACTTTGTGGTAAGATGTAGCATGGAAAAATTCTATGTCACGCAAATGACCAAACCTGAAAAATAGCCAGACTGTTATGCCCACAAGTGTCTATAGCACATGGTAGGAGCATTTGTTTGACCGGATTTATACTTTATGTACGTATAAATGCTTATTTTGTTTTGACCTTGAAATGTAAATGGCGGCTGTGAATAATATTACACAAATATGGCTTAAAAGGAGTCATTTCAGTTAATAAAAATGCTCCAATATCATCCTTTAAGACTTCTGATCATAGTAAGAAGGACCTTTTTAAGTCAAATTGATTGCCATATCTGTGCGATATCATTCATGACAGCAATTTGCATTTCAAGATGAAAATAAAAACAGTGTTTATACATATGATAACGTCAAAGCTGGTCAAACCAATGCTCCTATATTGTGCTTAAGACACTCGTGAGCAAAACGACATGGCAAGTTTGTGTAATATCTGCGATACGAATGAGTTAATTATCTCCCCTGAAACATGCATTTTCGTATGTTTTGTTGAAATTTACAAACAGCTTAACAAATAACATGTCAACAGCAAGTCCCATGATTTGTCATGATACATACTAAAAGTTCATCATGTTACTTGTGTTAAATTACACCTCAATAGGGATTTATAGGCTTGTAAAACATCACTGTTTTGACTGGATTTGCTGTTTAGATGCCCCTTAATTTAAATGTTTCAGCTATACTTTGGTCATAATATTATGTATAGAAGTGGTCAAATATGTTGGGTTTGCTATGCTGGTATGGGCATTAACGTTCAGTATTAACAGAGACATTCCATGTCAGGTTGAGCATTGCAGCCCAATTATATTAAAATATTCTTCTATTAATTTTATGAAATTAATTAAATTCTTACGGGCATAGAGTTTGTCACATGGTCTATCTTTGAACTTTTCCCCATTTTCATTAAAATGCAGGAGTTCTGAAGTAAATTGGACCATATATATGTTCAATCCGTCCCTAAAGTCACACTGAAATCAGCGCCTGGACGCCCAATACACCATAATTACCTCCCCTTATAATAAACAATAGCATTACGTCATAAAGAAGGTCGCCATGTAGCGTAACTATGGTACAGACGTAGTCGCCTAAAGATAGAGGAAAGGCATGAAAAAGTTAGCGATCTTAATACGGAATTTCCGTTGTCATGTTGATTATTTCTTTTTTAAGTATATGTAAGTATGAACTGCCTTTGGTAACTGTCCAGAAATCTGAGGTTCATTTAAGCATTGAACGGCTTTCAGTTGTCATTCATAGTCAATATGACAGAGGCAAATTCCATGAAGCGCGCTAGCGCTTCATGTTGAATTTGCCTCTCTCCAGTTGGCATTCATATTGACTATGAATGCCAACTGAAAGCCGTTCAATGCTTATATTTACCATCTACGATTTTTTATTTGTCGTGCGATTTTTTTTTTGAAATGATCAAATTCAAATTTCAGTTGGCAGTTCATAAGCTGGGTGAACTCGCAACTGAATTGGTAGGGTTATATAGTGGCAGTGCCAAACAATGGTAAATATATAAGTATGAACTCTCTTTGCTAGCTGTCCAGAAATCTGTAGATCATGTAAGTATGAACTGTCAAGAGTTGTCGGCAACCATGTGTATCGTTATATCATGACTACAGTGTTAACAGCTCATTTTGATACCTGATTGTCTATGTAACTGTAAATTAATTGTTTGGGCTGTTGACCAGTTAATATTTTACAGTTGTTTGACTGTTTTGACTGTTGACTGATGAGGCATGAGACAACTGTTTTGTTATCTGACCATTGAGGAGAATAAATTACAACAAACAAAAAACAGTCTGAAATTCAAAATTTAATAATTCACAGAACCCTTGATGATATTCCTGGTATAAGCTGAGTCTCTGTTCTCTATGAGATTTAAAAGCTCGTCATCGTTTATGTCTTCAAACCTAAAAGTCATGTTTACAGTCGACCGATGTTTACAAACCTGTCGACGACAAGAAGTGTAGTCACTGTCATCTGTATGCTTGTAATTATTCACGTTCGATTGGGCAGCGCGTGCTCGAGCAACAGTTCATGGTTTAGCATGTTTCAGTATTGGAAAACAGTCAAATTTGGTTAATATTCATTTATATAGTGAGTCAGATAACAATTTTGACTGCTATCTGGCGAGGAACATCCGCAAGTGCCAAACCACATAAATGATTATTCATTATGAAGCGTCTTTCTGATTGTGATTTGCAAACAGTATCTTGAGCAACGCCTAGCGATGACTGCCAATTCAATGTCAGAATGGATCGAATGAATCTCCTATCAAGTTTTTTTTTTGTATCTAAATGAATGCAATAAAATTGTGTGTAAGAATTCATACGGCGTCTGCGAGGCCAAAGGAAAATCAACTCTGGAGTTCGAAAATTCACCAGAGCCGGAATTAACAGATTGTTAACGCGTTCCTCGGTCAAACAAAATAGTATAGTAATGTGAAATCTTGTGGATTATTCAGGTAAGAAAACAGTTGTTTCATGCCTTATCAGTCATGCCTGATCCGATGAAGTGTTTCTCTGGGCCTACAGCTTCTGAAAACATTTCATCGTGTTGGTCCGAACGCCTCGGGGAAAAGTGTTGACTGTTAACTGATAAGGCATCAAACAAATGTTAACTATCATGAATTAGCCTTTTCTTGATAGTAACATCCTTCATTTTGAAATATTTGCTGTAACCTTGCTGAGAGAGGAAGAGACACCTGTCGAACTGTCGACAGAGGCCGCATGTTACCGTCGCTTCTCGTTTGAAAGATAGCGTACTGTTTGTGTGTAGAACATCTTAATCGAGCCCATTAGTATACCCAATATTGTCGTGTCATCACCGATAATATCTCCATGGACTAGAATATAAAATACACACCCATTTAAACCAGAGTACTGTTTATTTGTATCAAAATAAACACTTGTAGGACTGCTTATTCCTCGTTGTCGCTATACTTGCTGAAAACAAAATTAAACAACTTGTTAAGAGTTAGAATCTAAACATTTTAACATCTAGTAAGTATTGATTTTGTTTGTTTTACACAATTTTATATATATATGGAAAAGAACACAGAAAGGTATCGTTACGTTTCACTGTAAGTTGATATAATTTTGTTTTTAATGTAAACGTTTTAATATGTCTATAATAGGTTAAGCACTGGTTAAAATTTTCCGCATACGAGACTTTGTGGAAATTCCAGTTAATATTTCTGTTATTATATTTCTATACCCACACTTACCGACACCATCATAACAAAATCACCGCCCTACCTACATGTATATACATGTCACACATTTTCGCCCTACCTGGCCTCACAAATGAAGCCCTGTTTCATGCTACAGTTCTGGTCGCTCATGCCAAAGTTTCTATTACTTCCTAGCTCTAGACAGCTTGACAGTAAATTGGCGTTGTCCGTCTGTCCGTTCGACGATTTCCTGTCAAACAGAACATATTTGTTTTACAGTAATCCTCATCTAAGTGTGTATATCGTTACAGTAATGCACAACGCTCATAAAAGACGATATGGTTTTTGATGTTATTTTCATCATTGTTTAATCGAGGTCGCTAACATCTTTTGATATATCTCTTTTTTTTTTTAGATGAACATAGCATGTTAAATTGATTATATCCCTTGACTTCTGTTAGATGCGGATTAGTCAGGGATCGAGTATTACGAAACATTTGAGAACGAGGCTGGAGTTAGCTTACAACGTTGCAGATGCTGAAGCTGAGAAGAAAGAGATAAAATATCAGGCGAATTATGATTCTAAAGTGCGACAATCAGCACACGGAGTACAGGACAGAGTTTTAGTGAGAAAAGTGTTGACAAAATGAAAACATAAGAGGATGGAGCAATGGGGAGACTATCCCTACATAGTATTGGAGATTCTGGTGTACGGTGTACAGAAGGAGTATGGGAAAGGGCCCGTGTGAAGTGACCCGTGTCTATGCAAGTGAAGTGTTTGTATCGTGTTTAGTGACCCGTGTCTATGTAAGTGTAGGGTTTTTATCGTGTTTAGTGACCCGTGTCTATGTAAATGTAGGATTTTTATCTGGTGAAGTGACCCCTGTCTATGGAAGTGTAGGGGTTTAACGTGTGAAGTGACCCGTGTCTATGTAAGTGAAGGGTTTTTATCGTGTTTAGTGACCCGTGTCTAGGTACATGTAGGGTTTTTATCGTGTGAAGTGACCCGTGTCTATGTAAGTGTAGGGGTTTAACGTGTGAAGTGACCCGTGTCTATGTAAGTGAAGTGTTTTTATCGTGTTTAGTGACCCGTGTCTATGTAAGTGAAGTGTTTGTATCGTGTTTAGTGACCCATGTCTATGTAGGTGTAGGGTTTTTATCGTGTGTAGTGACCCGTGTCTATGTAAGTGAAGTGTTTGTATCGTGTTTAGTGACCCATGTCTATGTAAGTGTAGGGGTTTTATCGTGTGAAGTGACCCGTGTCTATGTAAGTGTAGGGTGTTTATCGTGTGTAATGACCCGTGTCTATGTAAGTGTAGGGTGTTTATCGTGTGTAATAACCCATGTCTATGTAAGTGTAGGGGTTTTATCGTGTGAAGTGACCCTTGTCTATATTGTATACTGTCGCAGTCTTGTTGCAGTGTCCAGTTCTGGCGTGACTGTTCATTGGTTTGTTTTAGTGTCACATGTGTCTAGGTACAAGTGTTAATTGGCTATTTTTTGTCATTATGTTATTTGTTGGTAATTTGCCCTTCGGATTGTGTCCACTGTTAAATAAATGTCTGTTGAACAAGAGATATTGCTTTGCCTTTTGCGACCCTGAGAGTCACGTGACAAACGAACACTCACTTGTAGTAGGAGACTCGTTCCTGGTTTCCATTTTTTCCCATCCAATAGAATTTCCCCTTCTCTATAATGTCAGTTCCGTCTACCCAAAAGTTCATTTGGAACGAACTCTCTCCCTCTTGAAAAGCAAAGACATTATTTTAACATGTACTTCATTTATGATACACACAGGGAAAATATGTTAATTTTGTGTTAGGTAAGGGAACTGAAAAAAAATTAACGTGGTAACATTATGGTAACCTCATTGTAGACACCCAGCAGGTTACCCCATCCGGTCACATTATAGTGCTACCTCACTGAAGACACCCATCAGGACACCCCACTCGGTCACATAATAGTTTTACCTCACTGAAGACACCCATCAGGACACCCCACTCGGTCACATAATAGATTTACCTTACTGAAGACACCCATCAGGACACCCCACTCGGTCACATAATAGTTTTACCATACTGAAGACATCCAGCAGGACACCCCACTCGGTCACATAATAGTTTTACCATACTGAAGACATCCAGCATGACACCCCACTCGGTCACATAATAGATTTACCTCACTGAAGACACCCAGCATGACACCCCACTCGGTCACATAGTAGTATTACCTCACTGAAGACATCCAGCAGGACACCCCACTCGGTCACATAATAGATTTACCTCACTGAAGACACCCAGCATGACACCCCACTCGGTCACATAATAGTATTACCTCACTGAAGACACCCAGCAGGACACCCCACTCGGTCACATACTAGTATTACCTCACTGAAGACACCCAGTAGGACACCCCACTCGGTCACATAATAGTTTTACCTCACTGAAGACACCCAGCAGGACACCCACCCGGTCACATCATAGCTTTACCTCACTGAAGACACCCATCAGGACACCCCACTCGGTCACATACTTGTTTTACCTCACTGAAGACACCCAGTAGGACATCCCACTCGGTCACATAATAGATTTACCTCACTGAAGACACCCATCAGGACACCCCACTCGGTCACATAATAGTATTACCTCACTGAAGACACCCAGCAGGACACCCCACTCGGTCACATAATAGTTTTACCACACTGAAGACATCCAGCATGACACCCCACTCGGTCACATAATAGTATTACCTCACTGAAGACACCCAGCATGACATCCCGCTCGGTCAAATACTAGCTTTACCTCACTGAAGACACCCATCAGGACACACCACTCGTGATGTATCGTTAACACCTGATACTATCACGTGATGTATCGTTAACACCTGAAACTATCACGTGATGTATTGTTGACCCCTGATACTATCACGTGATTTATCGTTAACATCTGATACTATCACGTGATGTATCGTTAACACCTGAAACTATCACGTGATGTATTGTTGACCCCTGATACTATCACGTGATTTATCGTTAACACCTGATACTATCACGTGATGTATCGTTAACACCTGAAGCTATCACGTGATGTATTGTTGACCCCTGATACTATCACGTGATTTATCGTTAACACCTGATACTATCACGTGATGTATCGTTAACACCTGATACTATCACGTGATGTATCGTTAACACCTGATACTATCACGTGATGTATCGTTTACCCCTGATATGTGTATGCCTCGTAAATATTAGGCTTGTTACCTGGGAGGAACTCCTGCAACATTTTTCTCACGGGCGACATTTCGTCTTCTGTCTCAAATGCAGCCAAGTCGCCTCCCAGCACATCGCAGTATTGCTACGTCAGAAAATAAAAACAGTCAATAACAGTTAATGTGTGTAACAGTGAGATGGAAAATTACAATGACCAGGCAGGTAATCGAACGCAAGACCGGCGAAATCTGACCATTTCAATTACGTTCATAACACCCGTCACCTCTACGTAGAAAAATATACATACAATCAATGGTATTTGATACATAAGAAAGCTACCTGTCACAGCACATTATCTATACGTAGCAAAATATGTATATCAGTGATATTTTTATGTATGGCAGTTTCCATTGCAACACAGTATTTATACTAAAATGTAAACAGTAAATGACATTTGCTTTTTTTTTTTTTTTATTGATAGCAGTTTATATGATATATTATCTTTCGGGAATGGATCAATTTCTCATAAATACCTTAGCTTCTATCCACGTTGAACTCATCTCCACTATTAAGTAGCAAGCATTCGAATTCGAATTCGAATTCTTGATGACATCGAATCCGTACGGGCATTGACAATACGCCCCTGTACCAAATAAACAGCAGACATCAGTCGGTTTCTCAAATCAGTTCAAATTGTATGTTTCATTGAAATGATATTGATATGTTCATTCACACACGACAGTTGTTCGGAAATATTCGGGGCGACAGCAGGGTAAGGGAGGCAATATATTCAAAAATGCTTCGATCACATGCTGTTTTTTGGCCGGAACAAGAAATGTCTAGAACACCAAGATTTGAGTGTAGTTATTGGCCGGAAACAGAGGTGGTTTGAATACCGGGATTCGAGTGTAGTTATTGGCCGAAAACAGAGGTGGTTTGAATACCGGGATTCGAGTGTAGTTTTTGGCCGGGAACAGAGGTGGTTTGAATGCTGGGACTGGACTGTAGTTTTTGGCCGGGAACAGAGGTGGTTTGAATACTGGGACTGGAGTGTAGTTTTTGGCCGGGAACAGAGGTGGCTTGAATGCTGGGACTGGAGTGTAGTTTTTGGCCGGGAACAGAGGTGGCTTGAATACTGGGACTGGAGTGTAGGTTTTGGCCGGGAACAGAGTAGGCTTGAATACTGGGACTGGACTGTAGGTTTTGGCCGGGAACAGAGGTGGCTTGAATGCTGGGACTGGACTGTAGGTTTTGGCCGGGAACAGAGGTGGTTTGAATGCTGGGACTGGAGTGTAGTTTTTGGCCGGGAACAGAGGTGGTTTGAATGCTGGGACTGGAGTGTAGTTTTTGGCCGGGAACAGAGGTGGCTTGAATACTGGGACTGGAGTGTAGGTTTTGGCCGGGAACAGAGGTGGCTTGAATACTGGGACTGGAGTGTAGGTTTTGGCCGGGAACAGAGGTGGTTTGAATACTGGGACTGGACTGTAGGTTTTGGCCGGGAACAGAGGCGGATTGAATACCGAGATTCGAATATGACAGCAGCGAAGCAGTAAAGTGATCTTGACAGGAAGAAATAGAAGACGTTTGATAAAGACGTAGAAGATCCTGGAAACATCATTAAGTGGCAGTGTGGAAAAGAAGATAGAGTTAATGACGAGACTGGCGTATACCGTCGGGAAAGAACGTTTTGGTGAATACGAAGTTAAAGGTTTGCCCGCAGACGGTCCAGTTGAAACACCCAATAGAGAGCAACGAAAACTTGTCAAACAGTACAGACGGTCAGCAGATGAAGAGCAAGCAATACTAAGTCAGCTGAGAGGTCACGTGACGAAGGGTCTGAACGAGCTGAGAAAAGCCGAGTCATACATAAGAGAGATGGGATCAAGAAAATGGCAGTGTTTATAGCAATACAAGTTTACGGTAGACGTGGAGACAACACTGCGACCAGAAGGAGAACAGAAGTGGACATGGTGAAACTGACTGTGCCATTGGAGACGAAGACACGGCACATGAAAGGAAGAAGTGCAAGTATGAAGTTTTGTTTGTTTTTGTTTAACGTCCTATTAACAGCCATGGCCATTTAAGGACGTGCCAGGTTTTGGAGGTGGAGGAAAGCCGGAGTACCCGGAGAAAAACCACTGTCCTACGGTCAGTACCTGGCAACTGCCCCACGTAGGTTTCGAACTCGCAACCCAGAGGTGGAGGGTTAGTGTCAAAGTGTCGGGACACCCTAACCATTCGGCCACCGCGGCCCCTTGCAAGTATGAAGAGCTGACAGAGGAGTGTGGCAGGAAAGGCTGGCAGGCATGGAACTTTCCAGTGGAAGAAGGCTGTTGAGGATTTCCGGCTAAATCATGCTGGAGGATGTTCGGAGCCCTCGGCATTGCAGGAGGGGTACGGAACACTGTAGTCTGAAAGTAAGGGCAAGAAGCGGAGCGAGCATCACGATATGGTGTTGGCTGCGGCGTGGAGAAAGTAGGTGGAAGCCAACCGTCGGAGAGTAGGGACTGATCACCTATGCTAATCCACCATGCGCAGAGAGTTCAATGACAGGGGTTTAAACCCTCGACGATAGATGGACCTGGCTGATGACGACGACGGTTGAGCAGCGATAGCAACAGCTGTATTAATGTATATATTGTACTAGTCAAATAGAAGCACCCAAACAACAGGGCGTTTTAAGTGAAGTCTATCTTTCATAGGAACAGTGAACCCTTTTAAAGTTGCATTTGTTTTAAAATATATGTATAAAACACATACTTAAACTCATTAATTACATCCCTGCAAAATGAGTTTAACCAGTAACTTCAGTTTAACATTATGTCAATACTGCCATTGAGCGATATATTCACCAGGAGAATTTTGGGTATCAATCCCTCTCATCTTTAGCTCATAATTCACAACATAAAGGATAAATGTTTTAAATACATGGTACGATCCACAAACAAAATTATCTAAACAAATGTTAGAGTCAGATTCACATGATAACGACGAAACTGATAATGACATGATATCCATAACCAGTCTACCATGAAAATCTCAAAATTGATATTTCTTCAACGGCAGACAAATCACACTCCCACAGAACATGAATTTCATTTCGTGCTAGGAATTTAGGGAAAGATTATTTCCCTTACTGTTAAATCAGCACAATGCACGTGTTTATGGGGAGGATTTCATGAATATTGATAGTTATATATAGCTTAACCGTGAAAAAAAAATCGTTATCGTATATATTGTACATTTTCAGTATATGTTATTTTGTAGTTCATGCCAAACATCTAACATGCCATAAGAATGAAGTTTTCTTGAAACTAAATATAACACAAAAAGAATAAAGTTTTTTTTTATTTACATACTGACCAACACAACAAATATATATTATATATATATAATACCTAATTATATATTATTTTAATACCTACACAAATAGATATTTATTTTATACCTAATTATAAAATACTTTAAAAACTTACTTATACAACATTATATATTATACATCATATACCTAATTATCTATTGTTTTAATACTTACCTACACAACAATTATACATTATATACCGTAATAT
This sequence comes from Pecten maximus, assembly GCF_902652985.1. NCBI lineage: Eukaryota > Metazoa > Mollusca > Bivalvia > Pectinida > Pectinidae > Pecten > Pecten maximus. The sequence goes on along the minus strand of NC_047032.1, from coordinate 2,149,334 downwards.
ACATTGATATTAAAATAAAAAGCGTGTGGAAAATATATATTACAAATTTAGTGTCTAATGTATGTAATACTTTAATACTTACATACAAAACAAATAAAATATGTATATATAATATCCATGAAAGTATCGTATTTTTTCATACTCACCCACAAGACATGTTGATAATAGATAAATCAGGACAAGCATGATGTAGGTGGGTTATGTCCGACAAATCTAGTCAGATCAAGGATCAGGCAATGTGTGACAGATCCAGTCAGCTCGACGATCAGGCTATGAATGTCATTCATTATGGCGGCTAAGAGATTATATACAACCACAGAGGTATTGTGGGTAAAAAGTGACATCACAGTGAATATTTTACATCATAATTATAGCCATTCGATTTTGATTCGTCCATTACTGTCACCTGATATATGGGGTTTAATTGCCCAGATGTTTCTGTTGTACCAAAACAAGACCTTTAGCTATTTTAAATGCTTCCCATTAGATGAGCAGCTTATTACAAAGATGAATTATGGGGTGATTCTCATCAAAGTGGAACCATTGTTTAAATCTGAACACAAATAGCATTTAAGTCTGAAAAAATAACTTCTCGAGTATTTAAATCTGATTGACGGAATTGTAAACCTAAAATACGGGAATTGAAGAAAACTTGATCATTTAGACGTTACCAATTGGTGTCAATCAGTTTGAAATGACCGCCATTATGTAAATAGGAACAAGCTTAACACATTGGAATCTGAACTAGAAGCCAAAACACAGATACATCGAGTTTCTATGTCTTTACGGACACTTTTGATGATTTTAGGAATTCCAAAAACATAGAGGATATCTAACAGTGTGTTCAGTAATACCAAATATATTTCACGAGTGGGGCTAATATTTTGATATTTTTCACGAGTTTATTACATTTTTTATCAACGAAAACCCTACCCCGTATGCTAACTAGGACTACAGCGATAATTTGTAAACAAACAAAAAAGTAGTTTCCCCTGTCCAGGTGCTGACATATATATCGGGCTTTCTGATTGGTCAATTATGTTTGTATTTTCTAATTATTAATTTGATTGGTCAAATCAGCAAAAGTGATATTTTTCACTAGTGAAAAATATGATATTCTTCACTAGTGAAAAATATCACTTTTATAGATTGAATAATTTTTGATATTTCACTGGTAAAAATGAAATAAAAATGTATTTCATATTGTGACATTTCTTTGTAGTAACAATTAACCACAGTCTATCTACAAGCCTAATATTGACGGTAACATAATTGTCTGGGTTTGGTTTGGTTTGTTTTTTGTTTAACGTCCTATTAACAGTCAGGGTCATTTAAGGACGTGCCAGGTTTTAGAGGTGGAGGAAAGCCGGAGTACCCGGAGAAAAACCACCAGCCTACAGTCAACACTTGGCAACTGCCCCACGTAGGTTTCGAACTCGCAACCCACAAGTGGAGGGCTAGTGATAAAGTGTTGGGGCACCTGAACCACTCGGCCACCGCGGCCCCTTCTGAGTTATAAGTACAGATACCCATTTACACAAAGTCCTGGTTGTTAAGCTTACGTGAGCCATCTTATAATTACTTATTAATTAGTTTTGAAAAAATCAACTGAAATAAGTTGTCCTTTAACCATCAACATAATAATAGTGGTTGACCATCTAAGAATAACATTTGAGAGTAGCTCTAGTCGTTCCCACGCGATCTACAGAACTTGAAACATCTGATAATTGTGTATTTGAGTAAGTTTAATATGCATTGCACAACCCAAAGAAAACATCAAGTTCCTCTCATCTTTAGTTCATAATTCATAATATAAAGGATGTTAGTTTAACATGTTTGGTACGATCTACATACAAAATTATCTAAACAAATGTTTGAGTTAGATTCAAATGATAACGACGAAACTGATAAAGACATGATATCCATAACTGGTCTGCCATCGATAAAAAAAACTCAAATAAAGAGGATATTTCTTAAACGAAAGGATAAATTACACTTCCACAGTACATTAATTTCATTACGTGCGACGAATTCGGGGAACGAATATGTTTCTCGCTGTTTAATCAGCACAATACACGTGTTTATGGGGAGCATGCTGTGCATATTGATATTTTATGATATTCAGCTGGTCCGTGAAGAAAAATTAATTCTATTATACACTTTAAGTATACGTTGATTTTGTATTCCATGCCAAACATCGAACATGCCATAACAAGTTGAGATCTTGGTGGGCTTCAATATTATATGTTTATTCGACGATTTCTTAAGGGATCTTTGTTTATTTCAGTATGTTTATGTCCCCTTTTTAATTTTTGAATAAATTTCAAACTTTATAATCATAACGCATGCTGGTAGGTCTCGCCCAGCAGCACTTTTATTTAATTACATTCGTTGCTAATGGTCTGTTTATCAGATGCCAGCAACTTCCTGTAGGGAACTTTCACATGGTTCAAATATATCAAAATTTTAAATGTTTGAATTTGTTTTGTAAATCTAGATGGAAGAACTCTATTGAAATTATGTCATAGGAATCCATTTTACTATAGATTATGTCCAGTTACAACCGTCAGTTAGGGGTCTAACACCTGGTCTCTGGCCAATGTCCTGTGAAGGAACCATGGAATCAAATGATTTCCCATAGGAGATAATGTTAACGTTTACCACTGTCCTGCTTACATGGAGTTTTCAACACTGGTCCACTAGCCATAATTTTGAATAATGTCATCTCGGAAATCTGTAAAAATAATGTTTTAAAATTCTGCCAATTTGAACTCTTTTTATATAGGGGCCATCATCTTGTATTGAATTCAGCACCAAAAGTTCATCTAAATTTAGAACAAAATACACATTAGATTAACACCCCCTGTCAAAAACAGGCTAAAAATTAACCTTTTTACTATATATTTCACATCTACATGTATTGCCCAGCCCACACATAAAACTTTGGAAACTTCTCTCACCTAAATATCCAATCAGTAGGCCCCGATGAAATCACCTTCCTATGAAATCTGCCCAAACGGGGAAAACCCACAATCTATTTTTGATTTGGTTCTGTGGTCTCTGAAGGCTACTGACATAATAACAAAACCATAATTACGATAACGGCAAAATAAAAACTAAATACAAAGGTGGTGTGAATGAGGCTTTGAAAAGTACAAGGAAAACAAGGCCAGGTGTTACGGAAGAACATGCGTTTTCTGTCCCATCACTGACACCCGTCATACAAACTTAGGTCAAATTCAAATTGAGTAAAAATTTGAAATGAGAGATAGGATGGTGACAACAGAACATCTAGGGATATCAATTAACATCGAACAGATTTACTTCATATCGCAAAAGGAGATATAATATTTCTTAATGAGATCATGATATCGACCATTTAACATTTCAGTGGTTCTTATCAACTTAAATCTCTCGAAACTTGTGTTGTTGTGTTCACCATCAATACCTGACATCTGTAATGTAAATTGTGATATGGGAACAAACCTTTTGAATATCGTGTCAAATGAGACATATTAACACTTCAGGTAAGGTAATCAGAACTGTTACTATCTAGAAATGGGAAAATAAACATTGGAAAATTAAAACCATGACGCTTATTATGCAGATGAGTTGAAACCTGTCCCTGTTGGTTAGGTTGTAAGTACAGATCGAGGTAAGCGGCTGGCATTGAGATAGGGATATAACACCCTGGCTTAAATTCAAATTTAATTATATCTTGTGATATATGACACTGAAACAAACAGCAATGTATTGTTATGTATTGTATTGTATTGTATTGTATTGTATTGTATTGTACTGTATTGTATTGTACTGTATTGTATTGTATTGTATTGTATTGTATTGTATTGTATTGTATTGTATTACATTGTGTTGTGTTGTGTTGTATTGTATTGTATTGTATTGTATTGTATTGTGTGACAGATCCAGTCAGATCGACGACCAGGCTATATGTGACAGATCTAGTCACATCGATAATCAGGCTATGTGTGACATATCTAGTCACATCGATAATCAGGCTATGTGTGACAGACCTAGTCACATCGATAATCAGGCTATGTGTGACAGATCCAGTCACATCGACGATAATCAGGCTTTGTGTGACAGATCCAGTCACATCGATAATCAGGCTATATGTGACAGATCCAGTCAGATCGACGATAATCAGGCTATGTGTGACAGATCCAGTCACATCAACGATAATCAGACTATGTGTGACAGATCTAGTCACATCGATAATCAGGCTATGTGTGACAGACATAGTCACATCGATAATCAGGCTATGTGTGACAGATCTAGTCACATCGATAATCAGGCTATGTGTGACAGACCTAGTCACATCGATAATCAGGCTATGTGTGACAGACATAGTCACATCGATAATCAGGCTATGTGTGACAGATCCAGTTACATCGACGATAATCAGGCTATGTGTGACATATCTAGTCACATCGATAATCAGGCTATATGTGACAGACCTAGTCACATCGATAATCAGGCTATATGTGACATATCTAGTCACATCGATAATCAGGCTATATGTGACAGACCTAGTCACATCGACGGCCAGGATATATGTGACAGATCTAGTCACATCGATAATCAGGCTATGTGTGACAGATCTAGTCACATCAACTATCAGACTATGTGTGACAGATCTAGTCACATCAATAATCAGGCTATGTGTGACAGATCCAGTCACATCGACGATAATCAGACCATGTGTGACAGATCTAGTCACATCGACGGCCAGGCTATATGTGACAGATCTAGTCACATCGATAATCAGGCTATGTGTGACAGATCTAGTCTATTCGATAATCAGGCTATGTGTGACAGATCTAGTCACATCGATAATCAGGCTATATGTGACAGATCTAGTCACATCGATAATCAGGCTATGTGTGACAGACCTAGTCACATCGACGGCCAGGCTATATGTGACAGATCTAGTCACATCGATAATCAGGCTATGTGTGACAGATCCAGTCACATCGATAATCAGGCTATATGTGACAGATCTAGTCACATCGATAATCAGGCTATATGTGACAGATCTAGTCACATCGATAATCAGGCTATGTGTGACAGATCCAGTCACATCGATAATCAGGCTATATGTGACAGATCTAGTCACATCGATAATCAGGCTATGTGTGACAGATCTAGTCACATCGATAATCAGGCTATGTGTGACAGATCCAGTCACATCGATAATCAGGCTATATGTGACAGATCTAGTCACATCGATAATCAGGCTATGTGTGACAGATCCAGTCACATCGATAATCAGGCTATGTGTGACAGATCCAGTCACATCGATAATCAGGCTATATGTGACAGATCTAGTCACATCGATAATCAGGCTATGTGTGACAGATCTAGTCACATCGATAATCAGGCTATGTGTGACAGATCCAGTCACATCGATAATCAGGCTATGTGTGACATATCTAGTCACATCGACGGCCAGGCTATGTGTGACAGATCCAGTCACATCGACGGCCAGGCTATGTATGATAGATTCACGGAGGTATTGTGGGTAAAAGTGAAGCCATAGTGAGTACCTTACTATCATATAGCCATACATAGGTAAAACACATTAAAGATCTAACGTACATCACAAAAAAAATCGTGCATCACTTTTACGTGCGTGGAATAAATAAATGCCCGGATGTTTCTGATGTACTACAAAAGACCTCTAGATACTTTAAGATGATTTCTATTGAATACATAGCTTATCACAAAGAATTTTACATACATTAAGGGATGACACTCTTCTAATTTGAACCAAGTGTTTAAAAAAAAATATAAAACTTTACACAAATGACACTTTAGTTTGAAAAACGTCTTTGAAATATTGGCATTTAAATGTGAAAATATTTTCGTTTGAATTTTAATTATAGAAACATGGAGGTAAAAGAAAATTGAATGAATCAGCTGATACACGGAGCTTCCATATCTTTGCAGACACTGTTTTTGGGAATATCATATATTTAATATTTTGAGATTGAAGTTAAGTAGCAATTACCCATTGTACAACAGTCTACCTACAAGCCCATTATTGACGGTAGCATATTTCGATTAATATGACGGTAGCATATTTCGATTAATCTTCGTTATATTCCAGACAGGTATTTTAACATTTAATATAATATATTGATATACAAAACAGGCTTGTCTACTTGTGTGGCCTCACATCATGTCAACAAGATTCCTGGTGTCAGTGTATACACTCGGTGTCACTGTATACACTCGGTGTCAGTGTATACACTCGGTGTCACTGTATACACTCGGTGTCACTGTATACACTCAGTGTCTCGTTCTGATCGGTAAATAGGTCTACCCTAACTCAGCCCCTGCTTACATGTAAATGTATATACACAGTCGAATCTGTCCAAACGACCATCTCTATTTAGCGACCCTCTGTTCTAAGCGACCATTGTGTTTCCTCCCGAGCATTTTCGCTATATATTTTAACTCTATTAAGCGACCCTCTGTTTACGCGACCAGCGACCACAATTTTTCATTCCCGTGATAACAATAACTCTCCAATAAGCGACCAGAAGTCAGTCTCCAAAATGCCTTCCATTACCATTTTCGCCTGGATAACACCCAAGTTGTTTTACTTTACGTGCAAAAGGATGGGAGAGGAGGCGAAGAGACGGTCTAGAATTGTTATTCTGACAATTTTCAGACGTTTTATGTATGATATATCAATTTGCATGAGAAATATAACAATAAAGGAATGCATAGTTTTTCCAGTCGGCAATAAAATAAAGTAATTATCAACCAACTTTTTAGATTACCTGATAACAATAACTCAATAATATTATATTAATCAGAATGTGTATCGGAACTGGAACTTGATGTCCGGGTTCGAATCCTAGCCTGGTCGTTGCACTTTTCCTCTCCCTAAGGCTTATGATCAATGGCTGCCCAATAAATAAGTGGATGTATCTTTTCAAACGACACATTAATAAAATCATATTCCTGATTCAAATGCAGTCTTATTATCACCAAAAATGATTCAAACTGATTTAATTCTGTTATCCGTGCTGAAACGCATTAGTTCGTTGATTTATTTCACCAGTAGTATTACATTATAACCACCAGCATTAAAACTATGCCGTTTATCTTTTTAAAGATATTTCTTGTTTCTAATTCTTATTGATGATACAAATAGTGTTTCACTTTCAGTAATTTTCATTGCAGCGGTGGTAAAAAAATATTGTTTTCCCATATTTTAACGAAACATCACATCCATGTTTGCACTGAACAACATTATATTGCAGCTATTGATAAATTGTTACGATCTAGGTCAATGTTCTAAAAATAGCATCAATCTAGAACGTTATATTTTGTTCACATAAGATATGTTAATTTGTATCTTACAAAGCACAAATCAGAAGTTATCTTAGAAAAGTAATGATTTTGTCACAAATGCCAGGAGAGTAAATCGTGTCATTTAATATAAAATGTATTTAAGGTACAATAGCTCTAATATTGTCTGGTGATGTGACAATGCTTAACATGGATTTAATGCCACTGTTCCCATGTGTTGACTAACATCATATTTTGCTTCATAGATTAATTCAAGAATATCATCAGATTTCACAGATAACATTACCATCCACCATGATAAATCTGTTGGTGTGGTATTGGGTTAATTGTAAAACCCCTGATATGTAGTTCAATGGAATCGAACTGTAGCCATTTTAATACCCGTGTTGGCACTGATTATACAACAATTTCACTTGTTTAGATCAATTTTTCCTGTGAACAGTTTTTGTCATCACTAATGACTGCATAAAGAATGTTATCATTTCATTTAATACGATACACAGGCAAAATGGCTTCAGGTAAGTTTGATATGGAAATTTTTTGACCTGAAATTGACCTAATTTTTTTCATGTCAAATTCATGTCAATTTCAGGTAAAATTCAGGTCAGTTTCTTGACATGAATTCAATTTTTTGCTCCTATCAGGTCAATTTGACCTGAAAATATTGACATGAAATTGACCTGAATTTTAGCTGAATTGACATGAAGACATTTTGCCTGTATAGTGTACATGCATTGCTATTAGGGAGAAAGGGAGGCGATATGAAAGAAAGAGAAGCTGATATTAGGACAGAAATGAGACAGAAGGAAAGAAAAGAAAAGGACATATATCGGAACAAACATGTCATGGAAGGAAGTCAATACAGAGCTAGATACATACTAAATAAGGTTAGATCACTGGATAGTGACTGAATAATCAAAAGTTTAAAGGGACATTCCTTCGTTTGAATAAAGTTAAGGTCGTCAAAATTAAACTTACTGGAAAATATGTATTTTTTCCAAATAGTAAAAGATATCTTTTCATTAATAAGCCATTTTTCTCTCAAGATAAACCAAAGTTCTTCGAGTATTAAGTCCTGAAAGTTCTTAATTCGACCCGAAGTATCACTAATTACCGCAAAGACATACGGTATTTGTATACGATACGCCTTTAACGTGTACATTTCGGCGTTAATTCCATTACATGTAGGCACAGACACTTATATTATCATCGTTCGGACATAGATTTCAAAAAAAGAAATTGTACATTGTTCTGATGTCCGAACGAAGGAATGCCCCTTTAATTGAGGAAGAGAAATGTGTGATCAGCGTTATTCGTGTCAGATTTAGCAAATATCGACTGGCTTCATCCATTTCATCAATTTCTTCCATCATTTAGAAAAAGAAATTGCAGACATTGGTCACTTTTACTACATAAGATACATCTTTAAACCACACATTTATCATTTATTACATTCACTTAAGCCACCAAGGAGAGCGTACCGTATATTTCTGGTTCTGTAGATATCAGATTTAATCAGAAGAACAATTTCATGTGATCAATACGATTATAAAATCCTGTACTATTTACCACAGAATGATTTTATATTAATCTGTTATATAACTGTCTTTTTGTTTTCGGGGCGAAAACTCGAAAAAACCAGAATTAAAGTCACTAACTTGCGTACATTTATTTCATCTATTCGCGTATGATGTTTCCGAAAAAAACGAAAATTAAGTTTTGTTAATTTTCGTCTTTTCGGGTCGAAAAGACGAAATGACAAAAATCAGCAACCGTAGTTAGGGCATCTAACAAATTTTCAAGACTCGCGGAAAAATCCTAGAGTTATTAGATAATCATACTTCATACGCATAAGAGTTAATCGTAAGAATATCGTAATCAACCTTAATTTTTAGCCATTAGAGTATAGAATTTTGAGTTGTTCGAAAAGTCATACTGTAGGTTTTTGTCCATTCTCTTCATTCCAGTCAAAGATATTCACCATTCATCACTAGCCCTCCACCTCTGGGTTGCGAGTTCGAAACCCACGTGGGACAGTTGCCAGGTACTGACCGTAGGCCGGTAGTTTTTCTCCGGTTACTCTGGCTTTCCTCCACCTCCAAAACCTGGCACGTCCTTAAATGACCCTGGATGTTAATAGGACGTTAAACAAAATAAACAAAATAAAAATTTGCTAACCAGTTATGTTAAAAAAAATTCAAGAGTCAAAGTAAAGTTAAAATTTTCAATTTATGCAAACCAACCTTTAGTAGGTAATGATCTGATAAACACCAAGATGAAGCTAAACTTTTCATTGTTATGTAAAGGGAGATCACTCCAACAAATTTAATCAAATTACTCCCTTGAACTTAATTCATTTTTTATGTTCATGTATTCGTCTCACAGAGAACCTATTCCTTTTTTGAGATTCAAATATGTCTTAAAGCCACATACTCCCTAACAACCTAAACTTCCAGTTGAACATGTGTATTAATGGCAATCCAAGATGCTTTGAAAATTTTACCTTTACGTTGAAGGTTCGCGGGGAGGATGTCCAATATGCATACAACAAAACATCGATAAAATTTTAGATCGGTGAAGTTAACAATGTTCAAAAGCTAACCAGCAATCCAATAGACGTCCGGGAAAAATCAGAATTCTAGTCTATTCCCTTTTCTTTTCCCGCTAAGTTCAAACGAATCAATTTCTTTCCTAAGGAAATACTCGGGTTTTGCCGATTAATCTCACTTTTGTGTCTTTTTTACGCTGGTGGTGTTCCGCCATTTTGTATGGACTGTAAAACCCGCCGTTGCATTGTGGGACTAATTTTTCAGAGAAACTTTGTCCGGCAGCCGCAGTTATTATTTTTGGGAATTCCCCGTATACTTTCATAAATACACATTTTCTTTCATTTTCTGATTCACGATAATCTGTTAGGTATGTATCAAGTCAGAAAACAATAAACAGCTCAAAATGTAAACATTGATATATGTTAATTCGTGCGTATGTGGCTTTAACAGGATAATGAATTAATTTTCATACTCAACAATATATCCAGGACCCTAATCGATCTTAGAATTCTCTCTTCCATAATGATGATGAAAAAACAAGGGGCCAAAATAGGGGGAATGGTCGCGACATGTGTAATCGAGAGAGTAAATGAATCTAATGCGTTCGGATTTTCAGTCTTAACTCGAAATCATGAAGTGAAAACCTAACAGGGGTCCATATGTGGCTAAAACCCATATTACATTTATATTGTTATACCTCGTACAAACCCTTTACCGACACCATATCCAAAACAACACAATGATGTACCTCGTGCACAACACATTGATGTACCTCGTACAAACCCCTCATCGGCACCATATTACATTTATATCATTTATACCTCGTACAAACCCTTCACCGACACCATATTTAAAACAATACAATGATGTACCTCGTACAAACCCCTCACCGACACCATATTACATTTATATCATTTATACCTCGTACAAACCCTTCACCGACACCATATTTAAAACAACACAATGATGTACCTCGTATAAACCCTTCACCGACACCATATTTAAAACAACACAATGATGTACCTCGTACAAACCCTTCACCGACACCAAATTTAAAACAATACAATGATGTACCTCGTACAAACCCCTCACCGACACCATATTACATTTATATCATTTATACCTCGTACAAACCCTTCACCGACACCATATTTAAAACAATACAATGATGTACCTCGTACAAACCCCTCACCGACACCATATTACATTTATATCATTTATACCTCGTACAAACCCTTCACCGACACCATATTTAAAACAACACAATGATGTACCTCGTATAAACCCTTCACCGACACCATATTTAAAACAACACAATGATGTACCTCGTACAAACCCTTCACCGACACCATATTTAAAACAACACAATGATGTACCTCGTACAAACCCTTCACCGACACCATATTTAAAACAACACAATGATGTACCTCGTACAAACCCTTTACCGACACCTTATTTAAAACAACACATTAATGTACCTCGTACAAACCCCTCACCAACTCAATCTCTCTCTTTTTGTATAACATTTAAGCATGTGTTGATATACTCTTCAATATTTTCAACTTCTGTTTCAATGAAAGTGAAATACCACATGAACACGTAGTCAGCGTTTTAAAATGTATGCTGTATTTTGGCGAGGGTCAAGAAAGACGAAAGTGCCGAGCCTTGGCGAGCCTGGGCGAGTCACTTCTGTCTTTCTGTCCCAAGCCAAAAATACAGCTTATATCTTAAGACACTGACCATGTATTCTATTTATCGTGCAACAGTTACCAAAATAATAATTTTGAAGAGAAACAGTATCAACAATGTCCCAAATATGGTCACCTTTTAAATGTTGTTTCATTTGAAAGTAGATCAGTCGAATTGACGCACGTGCTAAGATTCTAGAGTACATCTGTTTTCCGTCACTGCCAAATACAGTAAAAATACATATGGTGGGTGTATTCCGACAATGCGGTGCCAGTTGTAGGATAAACGGATATATTAGGTCAACGCTTCTTGCCGCCATCGCAGCTGCTTGGATCACCTCTACTCTCTGTATAATATCGTTAACAACAGGAAATCCTCAAATCTACCCACATGTTTTGTGGACGTGACGAAAACCTTCGAAACTGTCAATAGAGACTGTCTTAGGTACAAACTGAAAATCATTGGAATTGATGGGGTGTTCTTGAACGCTATGAAATCGTTATACAGTGACGTCAGTGTGCCGTTCGATTAACAACTACGTAACGGATTAATTCAATGTTAAGCAGGGGGTAAAACAAGGCTGTAACATCTCCCCACCGAACATCTTGGATTCTGGTTCACCGAACATCTTGGATTCTGGTTCACCGAACATCTTGGATTCAGGTTCACTGAGCATCTTGGATTCTGGTTCACCGAGCATCTTGGATTCTCGTTCACCGAGCATCTTGGATTCTCGTTCACCGAACATCTTGGATTCAGGTTCACTGAGCATCTTGGATTCTGGTTCACCGAACATCTTGGATTCTCGTTCACCGAGCATCTTGGATTCTCGTTCACCGAACATCTTGGATTCTCGTTCACCGAGCATCTTGGATTCTCGTTCACCGAACATCTTGGATTCTCGTTCACCGAGCATCTTGGATTCTCGTTCACCGAACATCAAGTATAAACTATACAAAATCGCGCCTGCAGATTCTTCATTTCGACAGGAAAAAACGGCTCAAACGTCGCTTCGCGAGGCGATTTAGGATCGAACTCGTGCTTCGTAAACCAAAAGGTTGAAGTCTGTAGGTTCTGGCTGAGACTTAATGCCGGATAGCTGCCTGGTTAAGAAACTCTTTGATTGGTCTTCAAGTGTAAACCGTAGTTGGGAAATGCGTACCAAAACATTCCTGATAGATCGTCATTTGGACAACATATTAGTTATACACCTAGATAGACATTCCGCTTTAAATCGTGGAAAACAAGTTATAATTCAAGAAGACAATACAACGTGGTACCGAGAACTGTGGAATGATACAGGACAGGTAAACGGAAACAAACTACGTACCTACAGGCTTTTTATACTGTGTGAAAACTGAACACTATGTATCCTCTTTTATGTCTTTTAAATATAGACAGGCTATTGCAAAATTACGATTTGGCAACCTTAAATTAAAAATTGAACAGGTCGGTATTCTCGTACACCGCTAGAGGAACGACTATGTACCCTATGTGATGAACGACTGTGTACCCTATGTGATGAACGACTGTGTACCCTATGTGATGAACGACTATGTACCCTATGTGATGAACGACTATGTCCCCTATGTGATGAACGACTATGTACCCTATGTGATGAACGACTATGTACCCTATGTGATGACTGTGTACCCTATGTGATGACTGTGTACCCTATGTGATGAACGACTATGTACCCTATGTGATGAACGACTGTGTACCCTATGTGATGAACGACTATGTACCCTATGTGATGAACGACTGTGTACCCTATGTGATGACTATGTACCCTATGTGATGAACGACTATGTACCCTATGTGATGAACGACTATGTACCCTATGTGATGACTGTGTACCCTATGTGATGAACGACTATGTACCCTATGTGATGAACGACTATGTACCCTATGTGATGAACGACTATGTCCCCTATGTGATGAACGACTATGTACCCTATGTGATGAACGACTATGTACCCTATGTGATGAACGACTATGTACCCTATGTGATGAACGACTGTGTACCCTATGTGATGAACGACTGTGTACCCTATGTGATGACTGTGTACCCTATGTGATGACTGTGTACCCTATGTGATGAACGACTATGTACCCTATGTGATGAACGACTGTGTACCCTATGTGATGAACGACTATGTACCCTATGTGATGAACGACTATGTACCCTATGTGATGAACGACTATGTACCCTATGTGATGATCGACTGTGTACCCTATGTGATGACTGTGTACCCTATGTGATGACTGTGTACCCTATGTGATGAACGACTGTGTACCCTATGTGATGAACGACTGTGTACCCTATGTGATGAACGACTATGTACCCTATGTGATGAACGACTATGTACCCTATGTGATGAACGACTATGTACCCTATGTGATGAACGACTGTGTACCCTATGTGATGAACGACTGTGTACCCTATGTGATGACTGTGTACCCTATGTGATGACTGTGTACCCTATGTGATGACTGTGTACCCTATGTGATGACTGTGTACCCTATGTGATGAACGACTATGTACCCTATGTGATGAACGACTGTGTACCCTATGTGATGAACGACTGTGTACCCTATGTGATGACTGTGTACCCTATGTGATGAACGACTGTGTACCCTATGTGATGAACGACTATGTACCCTATGTGATGAACGACTGTGTACCCTATGTGATGAACGACTATGTACCCTATGTGATGAACGACTGTGTACCCTATGTGATGACTGTGTACCCTATGTGATGAACGACTGTGTACCCTATGTGATGAACGACTGTGTACCCTATGTGATGAACGACTGTGTACCCTATGTGATGAACGACTGTGTACCCTATGTGATGACTGTGTACCCTATGTGATGACTGTGTACCCTATGTGATGACTGTGTACCCTATGTGATGAACGACTATGTACCCTATGTGATGAACCACTATGTACCCTATGTGATGAACGACTATGTACCCTATGTGATGAACGACTGTGTACCCTATGTGATGAACGACTGTGTACCCTATGTGATGACTGTGTACCCTATGTGATGAACGACTATGTACCCTATGTGATGAACGACTATGTACCCTATGTGATGAACGACTATGTACCCTATGTGATGAACGACTATGTACCCTATGTGATGAACGACTATGTACCCTATGTGATGAACGACTATGTACCCTATGTGATGAACGACTATGTACCCTATGTGATGAACGACTATGTACCCTATGTGATGAACGACTGTGTACCCTATGTGATGAACGACTATGTACCCTATGTGATGAACGACTATGTACCCTATGTGATGAACGACTATGTACCCTATGTGATGAACGACTATGTACCCTATGTGATGAACGACTATGTACCCTATGTGATGAACGACTGTGTACCCTATGTGATGAACGACTGTGTACCCTATGTGATGAACGACTGTGTACCCTATGTGATGAACGACTGTGTACCCTATGTGATGACTGTGTACCCTATGTGATGACTGTGTACCCTATGTGATGAACGACTATGTACCCTATGTGATGAACGACTATGTACCCTATGTGATGAACGACTATGTACCCTATGTGATGAACGACTATGTACCCTATGTGATGAACGACTGTGTACCCTATGTGATGAACGACTGTGTACCCTATGTGATGAACGACTGTGTACCCTATGTGATGAACGACTGTGTACCCTATGTGATGAACGACTATGTACCCTATGTGATGAACGACTATGTACCCTATGTGATGAACGACTATGTACCCTATGTGATGACTATGTACCCTATGTGATGAACGACTGTGTACCCTATGTGATGAACGACTATGTACCCTATGTGATGACTGTGTACCCTATGTGATGAACGACTATGTACCCTATGTGATGAACGACTATGTACCCTATGTGATGACTATGTACCCTATGTGATGAACGACTGTGTACCCTATGTGATGAACGACTGTGTACCCTATGTGATGACTGTGTACCCTATGTGATGACTGTGTACCCTATGTGATGAACGACTGTGTACCCTATGTGATGAACGACTGTGTACCCTATGTGATGACTGTGTACCCTATGTGATGAACGACTATGTACCCTATGTGATGAACGACTGTGTACCCTATGTGATGACTGTGTACCCTATGTGATGACTGTGTACCCTATGTGATGAACGACTGTGTACCCTATGTGATGAATGACTGTGTACCCTATGTGATGAACGATTGTGTACCCTATGTGATGACTGTGTACCCTATGTGATGAACGACTATGTACCCTATGTGATGAACGACTATGTACCCTATGTGATGAACGACTATGTACCCTATGTGATGAACGACTATGTACCCTATGTGATGAACGACTGTGTACCCTATGTGATGAACGACTGATGTACCCTATGTGATGAACGACTGTGTACCCTATGTGATGAACGACTGTGTACCCTATGTGATGAACGACTATGTACCCTATGTGATGAACGACTATGTACCCTATGTGATGAACGACTATGTACCCTATGTGATGAACGACTATGTACCCTATGTGATGAACGACTATGTACCCTATGTGATGAACGACTATGTACCCTATGTGATGAACGACTATGTACCCTATGTGATGAACGACTGTGTACCCTATGTGATGAACGACTGTGTACCCTATGTGATGAACGACTGTGTACCCTATGTGATGAACGACTGTGTACCCTATGTGATGAACGACTATGTACCCTATGTGATGAACGACTATGTACCCTATGTGATGAACGACTATGTACCCTATGTGATGAACGACTATGTACCCTATGTGATGAACGACTGTGTACCCTATGTGATGAACGACTATGTACCCTATGTGATGAACGACTGTGTACCCTATGTGATGAACGACTATGTACCCTATGTGATGAACGACTATGTACCCTATGTGATGAACGACTATGTACCCTATGTGATGAACGACTGTGTACCCTATGTGATGAACGACTGTGTACCCTATGTGATGAACGACTGTGTACCCTATGTGATGAACGACTGTGTACCCTATGTGATGAACGACTATGTACCCTATGTGATGAACGACTATGTACCCTATGTGATGAACGACTATGTACCCTATGTGATGAACGACTGTGTACCCTATGTGATGAACGACTATGTACCCTATGTGATGAACGACTATGTACCCTATGTGATGAACGACTATGTACCCTATGTGATGAACGACTGTGTACCCTATGTGATGAACGACTATGTACCCTATGTGATGAACGACTGTGTACCCTATGTGATGAACGACTATGTACCCTATGTGATGAACGACTAGTGTACCCTATGTGATGAACGACTATGTACCCTATGTGATGAACGACTATGTACCCTATGTGATGAACGACTATGTACCCTATGTGATGAACGACTAGTGTACCCTATGTGATGAACGACTATGTACCCTATGTGATGAACGACTATGTACCCTATGTGATGAACGACTATGTACCCTATGTGATGAACGACTGTGTACCCTATGTGATGAACGACTATGTACCCTATGTGATGAACGACTATGTACCCTATGTGATGAACGACTATGTACCCTATGTGATGAACGACTATGTACCCTATGTGATGAACGACTATGTACCCTATGTGATGAACGACTATGTACCCTATGTGATGAACGACTATGTACCCTATGTGATGAACGACTATGTACCCTATGTGATGAACGACTATGTACCCTATGTGATGAACGACTATGTACCCTATGTGATGAACGACTATGTACCCTATGTGATGAACGACTGTGTACCCTATGTGATGAACGACTGTGTACCCTATGTGATGAACGACTATGTACCCTATGTGATGAACGACTATGTACCCTATGTGATGAACGACTATGTACCCTATGTGATGAACGACTGTGTACCCTATGTGATGAACGACTATGTACCCTATGTGATGAACGACTATGTACCCTATGTGATGAACGACTATGTACCCTATGTGATGAACGACTATGTACCCTATGTGATGAACGACTATGTACCCTATGTGATGAACGACTATGTACCCTATGTGATGAACGACTATGTACCCTATGTGATGAACGACTATGTACCCTATGTGATGAACGACTGTGTACCCTATGTGATGAACGACTGTGTACCCTATGTGATGAACGACTGTGTACCCTATGTGATGAACGACTATGTACCCTATGTGATGAACGACTATGTACCCTATGTGATGAACGACTATGTACCCTATGTGATGAATGACTGTGTACCCTATGTGATGAACGACTGTGTACCCTATGTGATGAACGACTATGTACCCTATGTGATGAACGACTATGTACCCTATGTGATGAACGACTATGTACCCTATGTGATGAACGACTATGTACCCTATGTGATGAACGACTATGTACCCTATGTGATGAACGACTATGTACCCTATGTGATGAACGACTATGTACCCTATGTGATGAACGACTGTGTACCCTATGTGATGAATGACTATGTACCCTATGTGATGAACGACTGTGTACCCTATGTGATGAACGACTGTGTACCCTATGTGATGAATGACTGTGTACCCTATGTGATGAATGACTGTGTACCCTATGTGATGAACGACTGTGTACCCTATGTGATGAACGACTATGTACCCTATGTGATGAACGACTATGTACCCTATGTGATGAACGACTATGTACCCTATGTGATGACGACTATGTACCCTATGTGATGAACGACTATGTACCCTATGTGATGAACGACTATGTACCCTATGTGATGAACGACTGTGTACCCTATGTGATGAACGACTGTGTACCCTATGTGATGAACGACTGTGTACCCTATGTGATGACTGTGTACCCTATGTGATGAACGACTATGTACCCTATGTGATGAACGACTATGTACCCTATGTGATGAACGACTATGTACCCTATGTGATGAACGACTATGTACCCTATGTGATGAACGACTATGTACCCTATGTGATGAACGACTATGTACCCTATGTGATGAACGACTGTGTACCCTATGTGATGAACGACTGTGTACCCTATGTGATGAACGACTATGTACCCTATGTGATGAACGACTATGTACCCTATGTGATGAATGACTTCGTACCCTATGTGATGAGAATGCAATCGAAGATGAGACTCACTTTTTAATAGATTGTATATTTTATTCAGATTTTAGATTTCAACTTTTTAGAGCAGCATCGGAATTTGAACTAGGTTTTATGAATTTTAACTCTAATATGAAAATGAACTTTTTAATGAATTGTGAAAACCTTCAGTGTTTACTTGGTTGGACAATATGTAAGATGTTTAGCTGTAGGCAATCCATACGTGTATTATAGATCAATAACAGGTTATCTTATTTTTACAATGTATCATAATGTATTATACAATTAATTGTTTAATATTACACCAGCAGTGTTTCATAAGCCGATCCTGGCTGGGTATCAGTTCGTAACTTGTACCTATTTTACTCTACTCTTTTATAATAATTTTTCCATGATGTAAACAAGTACAGTTTTATATAATCTGCCATGAACTGTTATACGTGACACTTTGATAAAATAAATGGTATTGTATTTTGTTGTATTGTATTGTATCGTATTTATTGTATTGTGATGTATTGTATTGTATTGTGTTGTATTGTATTCTATTGTATTTTGTTGTATTGTATTGTATTGTGTTGTATTGTATTGTATTGTGTTGTGTTGTATTGTATTGTATTGTATTGTGTCGTATTTATTGCATTGTATTGTATTGTGTTGTATTGTATTGTATTGTATTGTATTGTATCGTATCGTATCGTATTGTATTGTATTGTATTGTATTGTATTGTATTGTATTGTATTGTGTTGTGTTGTATTGTATTGTATTGTATTTATTGTATTGTATAATTTGTAAAGCAATTCTCATTTATATAAATACTAGTCAGGTTTCCAACCAAGTCAATCTACTGTTCAGCAGCTTACAGACATTTCAAAAGATCATCATCCACAATATCCATAATAAATAAACAACCATATATATGTGACAGTATGGAATACATTTCTAGTCGTCCGTGACATTTCCAAGACATTTGACTTTTTGTGGCGCAGGGAATCGTAAGTAAATATATCTCTCTTGTACAACTTATACCGAACCCATTGTCAATAAAAATAATGAAATATGTTTATCACAAATCAAGGTATCGGGCCGACCACCACTGCGCCATTTAAACGCTTTTTTTAGAAAATGAGAAAGAAATCATTCACATCTCCCCGTGATTTCAAACATGGTGTCCCCTACTGGGGGCGCGAGACTATTCCCGGGGGACATGCTTTTAAAGTTCAGGGGGTATAGATTTGATAGGAGATATAGCTTATACACGCTATGGTAAGGAGGGCTTCGCTCTTATTATTTATGGTTTAACTCTCAAGGGTATAAATTTATTGATTCATAAAATATAAAGCCAGAGTATTCACTAAACCAAACAACAAATGCAATGCCGAAGTCTATGACAAAGAGGACATGGTTTAGCAATCGAAACGGGACCTCTGGATTCACAGAAAATATCTGAATAGTTCTTTGGGCAAACGTGTGCTACTTATAAGTACCACATTCCATCTTCTGGAAAGTCGAGATAAAGTTTTGAAGATTCAAACAACGTGTCCTCTAAACCGTTAATATACTATTGTTAGGTACCGTAGGTCATACCGGGTTCTATTTATAGACCTGATAAGACAATAGAACCGATAAAGGTCACCTCCACAGAACTCGATCAGATCGTCAACATGAGGATCCCTCTTTTTTTCATCACGTTATGTATAGCATTACAAGGTAGGCTGGTTAATCCATGCTTGTATTTAATATGTGTATTTCTATATGTCACTATATAGGTATTATAATGAATATAGATTGTCGCTTTGAGCGAGCAATATTGCTTTTTCTAGGTGAGGTTCTGGTTTCAGATCTTGAGACTCGACAATTGGAAACTTTTGTTACAATATCTTTATGGCATCACGTGCAACTGATATCAAAAAGTGCCAAAGTATGTTTATAATGTAGAAATATTATCATAAAGCTATATATAGTAAAGTATGTAGATAATGTATAAAACTATATATAGTAAAGTATGTAGATAATGTATAAAACTATATATAGTAAAGTATGTAGATAATGTATAAAACTATGTATAGTAAAAATATGTAGATAATGTATAAAACTATATATAGTAAAGTATGTAGATAATGTATAAAACTATATATAGTAAAGTATGTAGATAATGTATAAAACTATATATAGTAAAGTATGTAGATAATGTATAAAACTATATATAGTAAAGTATGTAGATAATGTATAAAACTATGTATAGTAAAAATATGTAGATAATGTATAAAACTATATATAGTAAAGTATGTAGATAATGTATAAAACTATATATAGTAAAGTATGTAGATAATGTATAAAACTATATATAGTAAAGTATGTAGATAATGTATAAAACTATGTATAGTAAAGTATGTAGATAATGTATAAAACTATATATAGTAAAGTATGTAGATAATGTATAAAACTATATATAGTAAAGTATGTAGATAATGTATAAAACTATGTATAGTAAAGTATGTAGATAATGTATAAAACTATGTATAGTAAAGTATGTAGATAATGTATAAAACTATGTATAGTAAAGTATGTAGATAATGTATAAAACTATGTATAGTAAAGTATGTACATAATGTATAAAACTATGTATAGTAAAGTATGTAGATAATGTATAAAACTATATATAGTAAAGTATGTAGATAATGTATAAAACTATATATAGTAAAGTATGTACATAATGTATAAAACTATATATAGTAAAGTATGTAGATAATGTATAAAACTATGTATAGTAAAGTATGTACATAATGTATAAAACTATGTATAGTAAAGTATGTAGATAATGTATAAAACTATATATAGTAAAGTATGTAGATAATGTATAAAACTATATATAGTAAAGTATGTAGATAATGTATAAAACTATGTATAGTAAAGTATGTAGATAATGTATAAAACTATGTATAGTAAAGTATGTAGATAATGTATAAAACTATGTATAGTAAAGTATGTACATAATGTATAAAACTATGTATAGTAAAGTATGTACATAATGTATAAAACTATGTATAGTAAAGTATGTACATAATGTATAAAACTATGTATAGTAAAGTATGTAGATAATGTATAAAACTATGTATAGTAAAGTATGTACATAATGTATAAAACTATGTATAGTAAAGTATGTAGATAATGTATAAAACTATGTATAGTAAAGTATGTAGATAATGTATAAAACTATGTATAGTAAAGTATGTAGATAATGTATAAAACTATGTATAGTAAAAATATGTAGATAATGTATAAAACTATGTATAGTAAAAATATGTAGATAATGTAAAATCTCATTATAACGTTTTATAGATATATATGTCGATGATGTAATATGTCATTATAAAGCTTTATAAAGTATAGTATGTAAATTATGTAAAAATATCATAAAACAATATATGGTTAAAATATGTAGATAATATAAAAATACATTATAAAGCTTTATAAAGTAAAGTATGTAAATTATGTAAAAATATCATAAAACAATATATGGTTAAAATATGTAGATAATATAAAAATACATTATAAAGCTTTATAAAGTATAGTATGTAAATTATGTAGAAATATCATAAAACAATATATGGTTAAAATATGTAGATAATATAAAAATACATTATAAAGCTTTATACAGTAAAGCATGTAGATAATGTAAATTTAAAAAAAAACAAACAAACAAACAAACAAAAACAAAAAATTCAATACTTTCCGCATGGCATTTCTGCCCTCGCCGGTTTCTTCCAGCTAGTATTGGAATTGATTTCTTAATAGTGTATACAATGTGCGTTATAGTAAACAAACATAATTGTTTTATTTACAATGATTCTTTTATTTACACATGAATACACAACAGCATATAAATACTGTTGTTTGTTTTAATCGCCTAAAACACCCTGGACATGGATTACCAAGCTACTAAACTCGTCTGTACATTATTGTCAACTTATACCATTTTAAATTTTAACAAAGAAGTCGGTCAACTTCGGTCATTGTTCGGCCCCTCAGTGATAAGCCTACTTTGTCACATTTAACCACACAATATTTTATATATGTATGAAGCTGGTCTAAAAATAGCCTGGGTTTATTCTGGCCCTGTCACCATGTCTGGTGTAGGGCCAGAGCGCACTACTATATGAAAACGTGGAATTATCCAACACCGTTTGGGTCGCTAAGAATTTGGTGCAAATACAATAAAATCGGGTGTGACATAACACCTGCCTTACATATATGGATAAATGAGATATTTATTTAGCCCAGAACACCCTTTTAGTCACATGTAGGTGTTTTATTCGTCCGTATAGACCCTCGCTTTACGCTAGTCAAAATCCCATACACCTAATGGTGTCGGAGAATCCAAGGTTTTCATATAGTAGTGCGCTCTACACCAGACATGGTGTCAGGGCTAGAGGAAACTCGGGCTACACCAGACATGGTGACAGGGCCAGAGGAAACTCGGGCTACACCAGACATGGTGACAGGGCCAGAGAAAACTAGGGCTACACCAGACATGGTGACAGGGCCAGAGGAAACTCGGGCTACACCAGCCATGGTGACAGGGCCAGAGGAAACTCGGGCTACACTAGACATAGTGACAGGGCCAGAGGAAACTCGGGCTACACCAGACATGGTGACAGGGCCAGAGAAAACTAGGGCTACACCAGACATGGTGACAGGGCCAGAGGAAACTCGGGCTACACCAGACATGGTGACAGGGCTAGAGGAAATTCGGGCTACACTAGACATGGTGACAGGGCCAGAGGAAACTCGGCCTACACCAGACATGGTGGCAGGGCCAGAGGAAACTCGGCCTACACCAGACATGGTGACAGGGCCAGAGGAAACTCGGGCAAAACCAGACATGGTGACAGGGCCAGAGGAAACTCGGACTAGTCCAGACATGGTGACAGGGCTAGAGGAAACTCGGGCTACACCAGACATGGTGACAGGGCCAGAGGAAACTCGGGCTACACCAGACATGGTGACAGGGCCAGAGGAAACTCGGGCTACACGAGACATGGTGACAGGGCCAGAGAAAACTCGGGCTACACCAGACACGGTGACAGGGCCAGAGAAAACTCGGGCTACACCAGACACGGTGACAGGGCCAGAGAAAACTCGGGCTACACCAGACACGGTGACAGGGCCAGAGGAAACTCGGGCTACACCAGACACGGTGACAGGGCCAGAGGAAACTCGGGCTACACCAGACATGGTCACAGGGCCAGAGGAAACTCGGGCTACACCAGACATGGTGTCAGGGCCAGAGAAAACTCGGGCTACACCAGACACGGTGACAGGGCCAGAGGAAACTCGGGCTACACTAGACACGGTGACAGGGCCAGAGAAAACTCGGGCTACACCAGACATGGTCACAGGGCCAGAGAAAACTCGGGCTACACCAGACATGGTCACAGGGCCTGAGGAAACTCGGACTACACCAGACATGGTGACAGGGCCAGAGGAAACTCGGGCTACACCAGACATGGTGACAGGGCCAGAGGAAACTCGGGCTACACCAGACATGGTGACAGGGCCAGAGAAGACTCGGGCTACACCAGACATGGCGACAGGGCCAGAGGAAACTCGGGCTACACCAGACACGGTGACAGGGCCAGAGAAAACTCGGGCTACACCAGACATGGTCACAGGGCCAGAGAAAACTCGGGCTACACCAGACATGGTCACAGGGCCAGAGGAAACTCGGACTACACCAGACATGGTCACAGGGCCAGAGAAAAACTCGGGCTACACCAGACATGGTCACAGGGCCAGAGAAAACTCGGGCTACACCAGACATGGTCACAGTATCCTCGTACGAAAATAGGATTATCAACAGTGACCCAAATTAATATCCCTCTTTTTATTAATTTTGTTTCATTAACAGGACTGAGTCTTAGAATTGTCTAATGTCATATCTCTCCTTTCTACTGATGAAATGGATATTAAATATGTCTATTTGTACGCCAGTGTTACAACAGAACCTATCAATCATCTGTCTGTATTTAAGACCTTTCAAACCAATTTTACCATCATAAAACCTATTAAGTTGTAGAAGACAATTTTCGAATGCATTTAACGAGACCTGTAGCGATTTACCTTCTGAAACTTGTCAAAAGTTGAATTAAATATTTCAATTCTGGTATCGTAACTAATCGCCTTCAAACCCGAATATGGATTTCCTTCCCTCAGATGCAGGGAAAAATAATAATTAAAAAAAGTTGTTTATCATGTAGACACACTTCTGGAGAATAAATACATTGGATTTCTTATACATGTACATTCCTTTTGCTAATACATGTGAAGTTTAAATATCTAAATCCATCATGAATGATCCAAATTTAGTGTAGTATTTTATTATATACCAAATTCACTGTTTGAGCTTTATTTGAGACACGTGTAGAGCAGGCAGTAGGTTTTAACTGACTTGTCTGTAAGTGTCCTTATAGATAGATAACATCACTGATACAATTAAGAAACGTGAGAAATCCTGAAGGAATATTGTTGGCCTCCCTCGTAAATAACACCGTAGTAGGACGTACATAGGCTAGTACAACCTCGTCCTCCGACCAAACTCACACAGAAAGCTTTCAAACATACAAACTTGTCATTCCGTTGATCTATGAAGGTTCGCGGGGAGGATGCCCGATAGCATTTCAGCAGTACGGCGAAAGCTGTTATAAAGTCTTCACGTTCCCATCGTCCTGGATAGACGCCAAGGTAGGTTATCACGTGACATAATCATATTACACATAAACACGTGACGTCATCTAGAATGTACGTAACATCGTATACATGCAACCATGTGACATCATCTATAACGAACGTAAACACATGACATTATCTATAATACATGTGATCACGTGACATCATCAAATTACGCGTAACCACGTGGCATCATCTATACTACATGTAACCACGTGACATTATCTATAATACATGTGATCACGTGACATCATCAAATTACGCGTAACCACGTGACATCATCTATACTACTGTTAACCACGTGACATCCTTTATAATTCATGTAACCACGTGACATCATTTATAATACATGTAACTACATGACATCATCTATAATACATGTAACCACGTGACATCATCTATAATGCATGTAACCACGTGACATCATCTACAATACATATAACCACGTGACATCATCTATAATACATGTAACCACGTGACATTATCTATAATACATGTAACCACGTGACATTATTTATAATACATGTAACCACGTGACATTATTTATACTACATGTAACCACGTGACATCATCTATAATACATGTAACCACGTGACATCATCTTCACTATATGCGACCACGTGGTTTTCAAAACATAAAGTACTCGATAATTGTATTAGAGTTTGTGCATGAAGACTTCATATCGTTTTTGACGTATTATGATATTATACTAAGGTAGTTGATCAGTCTAGCCTGAGGTCAACCTATATCTGTATTAGAAAAAAAATGTCTTCGACAGGAAGGCTATACCAGTTGTATTCCTGCAATATTGAAATGATTTGCCTAGGTGTGTATTTGTCCAATTTCATATGAAATTAATAACTTGTTCATGCAATTAAGTCCTCACTCATGATTGACATTAACTTACAGTAGTTATATAGGCTTTCAATAGTTCTTGTCATAAATATTCTTCTATTCTGGTACTTTATTGCAAAAGTCATTTTATCAATTGATTTCGATCGACCAGATATTTATGGAATAGATCATAAAGAGAGATTGTGTAACTTCATTTTCAGAAATTCTGTATGGTTTTTGGTGGAGACCTCGTAAAGATAGAAACCCAGAGTGAGGAGACAATGCTGGAACAGGTGCTAAATGATGTTCACGTTAACAGTACGTATATTTACCTACATTACAGACGTACATGTAACTACAGTACGTATATTTACCTACATTACTGACGTAACTACAGTACGTATATTTACCTACATTGTATTACTGACGTAAATACAGTACGTATATTTACCTACATTGTATTACTGACGTAATTACAGTACGTATACCTACCTACATTGTATTACTGACGTTACTACAGTACGTATATCTACCTACATTGTATTACTGACGTAAATACAGTACGTATATCTACCTACATTGTATTACTGACGTAAATACAGTACGTATATCTACCTACATTGTATTACTGACGTAACTACAGTACGTATATCTACCTACATTGTATTACTGACGTAACTACAGTACGTATATCTACCTACATTGTATCACTGACGTAACTACAGTACGTATATTTACCTACATTGTATCACTGACGTAAATACAGTACGTATATTTACCTACATTGTATTACTGACGTAACTACAGTACGTATATCTACCTAAATTGTATTACTGACGTAAATACAGTACGTATATCTACCTACATTGTATTACTGACGTAAATACAGAACGTATATCTACCTACATTGTATTACTGACGTAACTACAGTACGTATATCTACCTACATTACTGACGTAACTACAGTACGTATATTTACCTACATTGTATTACTGACGTAAATACAGTACGTATATCTACCTACATTGTATTACTGACGTAACTACAGTACGTATATTTACCTACATTGTATTACTGACGTAAATACAGTACGTATATCTACCTACATTGTATTACTGACGTAATTACAGTACGTATATCTACCTACATTGTATTACTGACGTAACTACAGTACGTATATTTACCTACATTGTATTACTGACGTAAATACAGTACGTATATCTACCTACATTGTATTACTGACGTAACTACAGTACGTATATATACCTACATTGTATTACTAACGTTAATACAGTACGTATATTTACCTACATTGTATCACTGACGTAACTACAGTACGTATATTTACCTACATTGTATTACTGACGTAACTACAGTACGTATATCTACCTACATTGTATTACTGACGTAACTACAGTACGTATATTTACCTACATTGTATTACTGACGTAACTACAGTACGTATATCTACCTACATTGTATTACTGACGTTACTACAGTACGTACATATTTACCTACATTACTGACTGAACTACAGTACGTATATCTACCTACATTGTATTACTGACGTAAATACAGTACGTACATATTTACCTACATTGTATTACTGACGTAACTACAGTACGTATATTTACCTACATTGTATTACTAACGTTAATACAGTACGTATATTTACCTACATTGTATTACTGACGTTACTACAGTACGTACATATTTACCTACATTACTGACTTAACTACAGTACGTATATCTACCTACATTGTATTACTGACGTAAATACAGTACGTACATATTTACCTACATTGTATTACTGACGTAACTACAGTACGTATATTTACCTACATTGTATTACTAACGTTAATACAGTACGTATATTTACCTACATGGATTTACTGACGTTACTACAGTACGTATATTTACCTACATTGTATTACTGACGTTACTACAGTACGTACATATTTACCTACATTGTATTACTGACGTAATTACAGTACGTATATTTACCTACATTGTATTACTGACGTAAATACAGTACGTATATTTACCTACATTACTGACGTAACTACAGTACGTATATCTACCTACATTGTATCACTGACGTAAATACAGTACGTATATTTACCTACATTGTATTACTGACGTAACTACAGTACGTATATTTACCTACATTGTATTACTGACGTAACTACAGTACGTATATCTACCTACATTGTATTACTGACGTAAATACAGTACGTATATCTACCTACATTGTATTACTGACGTAAATACAGTACGTATATTTACCTACATTGTATCACTGACGTAACTACAGTACGTATATCTACCTACATTGTATCACTGACGTAACTACAGTACGTATATCTACCTACATTGTATTACTGACGTAACTACAGTACGTATATCTACCTACATTACTGACGTAACTACAGTACGTATATCTACCTACATTGTATTACTGACGTAACTACAGTACGTATATTTACCTACATTGTATTACTGACGTAACTACAGTACGTATATCTACCTACATTGTATTACTGACGTAACTACAGTACGTATATCTGCATACATTGTATTACTGACGTAAATACAGTACGTATATCTACCTACATTGTATCACTGACGTAACTACAGTACGTATATCTACCTACATGGATTTACTGACGTAACTACAGTACGTATATCTACCTACATTGTATTACTGACGTAAATACAGTACGTATATCTGCATACATTGTATTACTAACGTAACTACATGTACATATATCTACCTACATTGTATTACTGACGTAAATACAGTACGTATATCTACCTACATTGTATTACTGACGTTACTACAGTACGTATATCTACCTACATTGTATTACTGACGTAAATACAGTACGTATATTTACCTACATTGTATTACTGACGTATCTACAGTACGTATATCTACCTACATTGTATTACTGACGTTACTACAGTACGTATATTTACCTACATTGTATTACTGACGTAATACAGTACGTATATTTACCTACATTACTGACATAAATACAGTACGTATATCTACCTACATTGTATTACTGACGTTACTACAGTACGTATATATACCTACATTGTATTACTGACGTAAATACAGTACGTATATCTACCTACATTGTATTACTAACGTTACTACAGTACGTATATTTACCTACATTGTATTACTGACGTAACTACAGTACGTGTATTTACCTACATTGTATTACTGACGTAACTACAGTACGTATATCTACCTACATTGTATTACTGACGTAACTACAGTACGTATATTTACCTACATTGTATTACTGACGTAAATACAGTACGTATATCTACCTACATTGTATTACTGACGTAACTACAGTACGTATATCTACCTACATTGTATTACTGACGTAACTACAGTACGTATATCTACCTACATTGTATTACTGACGTAACTACAGTACGTATATTTACCTACATTACTGACGTAACTACAGTACGTATATCTACCTACATTACTGACGTAACTACATGTACAGTACGTATATTTACCTACATTGTATTACTGACGTAAATACAGTACGTATATCTACCTTGTGATGGATATACATGTACATAAAATTAAATACAAAATCACTAGCGCGTTCGCTTACTTTCAGGGCAAGCTCTTCACCTGGAGAGCTTGCTCTGATAGTAATGTGATTTGATGGTTTGTGTTTTTATTCAATTATATATTTACTGTATATACATATATAACATAGTAACACAAATGACGAAGGAAGACAACTGTATATACATGTACATAAAGAGAATACATGGTCAGTGTCTTAAAATATAAGCTATATTTTGGCGAGGGTAAAAAAAGAAAAAAAGTGGCGAGACTTTGGTCTTTCTATCCCGAGCCAAAAATACAGCTTATATTTTAGTACACTGACCATGTATTCTATTTATCCTGCAACAGTCAACAGATAAACATAAAAATAATCGTTTTGAAGTGAAACGGTGTCAAAAATGACAGAAATGTGTTCGCCTTTTAAACGTGGTTTCACTTTGAAGTAGGTCAGTCGAATTGACTCACGTGCTAAGATTCCAAAATACAGCTGTTTTCCGTCACTGCCGTGTACAGCAAAAATAAATATGGTGGGTGTATTCCGACAATGCGGTGGCAGTTGCAGGATAAAAACGTATATATGTGTTTGTGTGACCTAATTACGTATCAGCGTATTGAATACTCTTTGCTTTAATTTGGTTTACGCTCTTGACGCCGTATAGTATTGGTAAGATCAAACTTCACTTGATGTCTGGATATGAATCATCTATTGAAGGAACGGCCAAGGTTGAGAATTATTGGGTTGATGGGTCGGATGTTTTATCGGAGGGAGACTGGATGTGGGTAGGTACCCCAGGGTACTCCCAGTTCATCGACAATGGCTATACGTAAGTAGTAACTCCTGTTTTGGAATATTCTATTTTTAGCCATATTCTAATTTTAGGAAAATCTTTTTAAGAATATTCTTTTATTAGGAATATTCTATTTTTAAGAATATTATATTTTTAGGAATATTATATTTTAAGGAATATTCTATTTTAAGGAATATTCTATTTTAAGGAAAATCTTCTTAGGAATATACGACTTTTAGGAATATTCTACTTTTACGAATATGCTATTTTTAAGAATATTATATTTTTAGGAATATTTTATTTTTAAGAATATTCTATTTTTAGAAATATTCTATTTTGATGAATATTCGAAATTTTAGGAACATTCTATTTTTTGGAATATTCTATTTCTAGAAGACAGATGTGCCCGATGCTTGTTGTTATGCCGATTGGTTCCGCTGTCACTACTCTAGTTCTCATTTTGAGAATGTAACTTACATGTAATCCGGATTTGACCGGATATGACGCGTGTCCTCGGTTTGACCTAGAAGTGTGTGGCGGGTGTCCTCGATGAAACCTATATTTGTATGACGGGTGTCCTCGATTTGACCTAGATTTGTATGACGGGTGTCCTCGATTTAATCTAGATTTGTATGACGGGTGTCCTCGATTTGACCTAGTTTTGAATGCGGGTGTCCTCGGTTTGAGCTAGAACTTTATGGCGGTATCATCGATTTTACATAGATTAATATGACGGTGTCCTCAATTTGACATAGATTTATATGGCGGCTGTGCTCGATTTGACCTAGATTTGTATTGCGGATGTCCTCGATTTGACCTAGATTTGAATGGCGGATGTCCTCGTTTTGATCTAGATTTGTATGGTGGGTTTCCTCGATTTGACCTAGATTTGTGTGGCCGGTGTCCTCGTTTTGGCCTAGATTTCTATGGCGGGTGTTCTCGATTTGACCTCGAATTGTGTGGCGGGTGTCCTCGATTTGACCTAGATTTGTATGGCGGGTTTCCTCGTTTTGACCTAGATTTGTGTGGCCGGTGTCCTCGTTTTGGCCTAGATTTCTATGGCGGGTGTTCTCGATTTGACCTAGATTTGTATGACGGGTGTCCTCGATTTGATCTAGATTTGTATGACGGGTGTCCTCGATTTGATCTAGATTTGTGTGGCGGGTGTCCTCGATTTGACCTAGATTTGTGTGGCGGGTGTCCTCGATTTGACCTCGATTTGTGTGGCGGGTGTTCTCGACTTGACCTCGATTTGTGTGGCGGGTGTCCTCGATTTGTGTGGCGGGTGTCCTGTATGAAGTAGAAGACGGATTATACTCTGGATCACATGGTCCGAATTATTAGTGGGTTTTTTTTTTTTTTTTTTTTACTTTTTTTTAAGAGTCGTTATACAAAATAGCTTTGTTCGTATATTGCCTTGTGGTGTTGATTTTAAATCAGACGTACGTTATAATGCCACAATAGGTTATTTACAGAACAGCTTGTGCAGGTTGACAGATCTAGGTCCTAGATAATATGACATAAATGACAATTCGTGACCAAAATTCGCGGTAGAGTAAAAAGAAGGGACGTAACTGTGGCAGATCAAAATCCTATAATCCTATATCTGTCTCGTAAAAATGGGTTGCGCTGACAGAAATTGTCTTCAGAAGCAGTGTATTAACGCAGACATTTCCAAAAAAAGTAATTGCTTCCAATTAAGGATTGAATCTTGATTTGGTCGACCAAATCAAGATTCAATTCTTATATTTCAATTTTTTTTTTTTTTTTTTTTTGTTGTTTTTTTTTTTGAGTAAAAAGTCGGTTTAGATATTAATGTCTCGAAGCTTGTGCGAGTCCAAATGAGGAAAAGCCCGAGGAGTTCCGGATTGTGCATGTCTAGTCGGTCGAGTAAAATAGTCCGCAATTTTAGGATTAAAAACAGCATTATTTTGTCAAAATAGAAGTATCTAGCATATCTGGTCTTTCATAAAATACAAGAATACATTATAAATTTGATAAATTTAATAATAAATCCATGTTTATAACAACAATGCAGAAAAGGCGAAATCGTTCCGCGGAAGGATTTTAACCATGTATTCATACGCACTGATCAGTGTTAAATACATGATCAAATGAAACATATTAAGTTTGGTAGTTTCATCGAGTCCAACTTGAGTAGAAATTGAAATATTTAGCGATGGATACAGAATGTAACTTACATTGACAATGATATTCTGACCTAGGCCACGTACAGCGATCTATCACGTGACCTATTATGATGTCCACAGTACCAAAATAGATCGCCATTGACAAATTGAATAGAAAGTTTACACCATCCATGTTTGTTTCTTGTCGACGCTGCTGTTTGTTTGTTGTTTTTTTTTTTTTTTTTTTTTGTGTGTTTTTTTTTTTTACATTTAATATGAACATTTCTTTAATCTCTTTTATCCTAGTGAACATTTTCTATCTCAATATTTGCATCCTTATACTACATGTACATACTTCATATTAAATACATTTTAAATGTTGGCAATATCTTTCACAAACATGAAAAAGAAAAATTAAATGATATTTCGAGACATAACAAAATATGAAAAGATAAATTCAATTTGAAACCTTAAAAAAATTGTAATACATATTGATATCATCCTGTTATAACACTATTACGAGAATAGGCTAGATGATAATTTAAACAAGCGCAGACATCTGAAGTTTAAAAAAAGGGAAAATTGATGTCGGGGTTACCCTATTCCAATCGAAGCCAAGATAGATTATAAGACTCTTTCATATGTGTATATGTAGGATAGGGATATTCCACCCGAGGGGTCACAAAATGTGGTGAAACCCGAGGCTTGCCGAGGGTTTTACCACATTTTGTGATCCCGAGGGTGGAATATCCCTATCCTACATACACACATAATGAAAGAGTCTTTTTCTCTCATATCATTACCGAATTTCTGGCGAAAGTGTCCCTCAGCCATCCATTTTCTTCAATTTTTTAATTTCTTTATTTGACATTTTTACTAAATATACTTGTGATATTCTGAAAGATCATACCCTATTTTGACAAACTATGTTTGAACACAAATTTCATTCATTTTGTGGTTAAGTGATGAACGAATGAACAATTCGCCGATAAAAATTACCGTAACTTGACCGACTTTTACGTGGCCGTGATCAAATTGTCAACATCCGAGAAAAAGAAGTTCTATCAACAATACTGAAAGCCAACGCTGAAATGAGTTTTCCAACTTCACATATAATTTGATTTGCACCTCGACATATTTAATCATTTCACAGAACACACTGTACTTTTAAATGTCAAGTCAAATTTTTTATTATAAAATACTACGTCACTGCATGACGTCACGACTGTCATTGGAATTCCATTCATAGTTCAAGGATATTGAGAGTGATGTCGATCTCGATCGCCATGACGCGGCGATGTTTCGTGGCTGGTAATTTTAAATTCACTGTGATTTTGGCAACTTCGTGTGTGAACCAGCGAACAGTGACTCTATACGAGTATTCGATCTTTTCTGACACACATATGAAAGAGTCGTATAATCTTACATAGCTATCTTACATGGGCAAACTCTATCCAACATGGCGAGATATGAGAGAATAATTGGTTATTTTGCTGTATTTCTATAATTTTCAGACTAGTTTTTGACAAAATACTCACTCGACGTAAGCTATACATGCCCAGATTCTCCTATTACAGCAGAAAACGCTTAAATTGTGTTGATCAGTCCTTTCAAATTGGCGCCGTCAAGTTGATGTGGAGTAACGTCACAAAGAGATGACGTCATGAATTATGTTACAGATTCTCGCACTTTTTGACACTATTGATTTTTCGATGTTTTCAATTTTGTTTTTAAGCATATAAAATGCAATAAAAATAATAATTGAATGGTTTCCCGTTTAATATAATATATATTTCACGAGTATGAGAGAATATTTCGATATTTTTCTCTCGTGCTTCGCACTCGTGAAAATATCGATTTTCTGTCATACCGTGAAATATATGTTATATTAACTTCGCACTCGTGAAATTATTGATATTCTGTCATACCCGTGAAATATATGTTATATTAATTCGCACTCGTGAAAATATCGATATTCTGTCATACTCGTGAAATATATGTTATATTAAACGGGAAACCCTTAATATCCTCTATATACTCAGTACATATTTCATACACTGTATATCACAGGGGCATTAAGAATCCTACCGAAACCGTACGACATAGCGACAACATACAGGAACCTGGTATTTTTTACAGTCTAGATATCTTTTCAAATGTTTTATAAGGGTTAGATAAACATTCGGTGAAAATGACACCCGTCAGTAATAAATATATACCCAGACTGTAACAAATTCTCAGGTCCCTGTGCAATAGAATACTTCCGGTGCGATCGGGATATATAGTAACCATGTACAAATATAGCCTTTTAGTAACGTTGATAGATGGTTTTATTAACATGAAAAAAATAACGTTCTAGTTTGAAGTCCGAGGTAGATATACTTTAGGTTAATAAACCACGTATTAACCGAAATCAAAAGGTAATAATGGTTTTATTATAAAATGACTTTTGATTTCTAAACATGACGCAATGCATCCAAGTTATACTTGTACATGTTACGAGAGAGATATGAATATCTTAGTATATCTTTTAAATACAACACAATCAAAAGTAAACAATTTCATTAAAATGCATTTTGTGCACCAATTAATAATTTAAAAGTCAAAGTAATTGCTTGTCATATTACAAAAGCATTCAAGATAGTGTACACTGTTTCACAATGCCAAGAAGAATTAATTAGTAATCAATATATTTTTAAAAACACCCAGGCAACCAGCTTTTTTGCCCGACAGGTCAACATGACTTTTTGCGGGGAATCACGTGATACTATTTTAGCCAAACAGAAAGGATGAAAAATATTATTTCATAATTATAAACATTGCTCTTATCTCAACAGCTTGAATCTTTGAAAATGATATTCTGTGTGTATGTAAGCGATTTAATATCATATCGGCTTGATCTCTGCTTCAGTCACTGGGAACAGGGCCAGCCGGATAATTACGGTGGCGCAGAAAACTGTATCCAGATTAGATATGACTTCAATCTGTTCTGGAATGACGAGGATTGTGATGACAAAGATAGCTTCATCTGTGAGGCTGAGTAAGTATATCACGTGACAAAGGTGGACAGGTCTAGATAGTTACATCTGTGAGACTAGGTACGTACCTCACGTGACAAAGGTGGACAGCTCTCTAGATAGGTACATCTGTGAGGCTGAGTACGTACCTCACGTGACAAAGGTGGACAGAACCCTAGATAGGTACATCTGTGAGACTGAGTACGTACCTCACGTGACCAAGGTGGACAGCTCTCTAGATAGGTAAATCTGTGAGGCTGAGTACGTACCTCACGTGACAAAGGTGGACAGGACCCTAGATAGGTACATCTGTGAGGCTGAGTACGTACCTCACGTGACAAAGGTGGACAGGACCCTAGATAGGTACATCTGTGAGACTGAGTACGTACCTCACGTGACAAAGGTGGACAGGACCCTAGATAGGTACATCTGTGAGGCTGAGTACGTACCTCACGTGACAAAGGTGGACAGGACCCTAGATAGGTACATCTGTGAGACTGAGTACGTACCTCACGTGACAAAGGTGGACAGGGCCCTAGATAGGTATATCTGTGAGACTGAGTACGTACCTCACGTGACAAAGGTGGACAGGGCCCTAGATAGGTAAATCTGTGAGCCTGAGTACGTACCTCACGTGACAAAGGTGGACAGGACCCTAGATAGGTACATCTGTGAAACTGAGTACGTACCTCACGTGACAAAGGTGGACAGGGCCCTAGATAGGTAAATCTGTGAGACTGAGTACATACCTTACGTGACAAAGGTGGACAGGACCCTAGATAGGTAAATCTGTGAGACTGAGTACATACCTCACGTGACAAAGGTGGACAGGACCCTAGATAGGTACATCTGTGAGACTGAGTACGTACCTCACGTGAACTTATTTATTAATTTTTGTTTTAACAAATGTGAAGCCTGTATGTACTTCTTTATAATGAATATACCAATTATATTGTACATTTATTTTTCCATTGTGTATGCATATCATAATACAGGAGTTATTTCATTTACAAAAATATCGCCCATTACCAGGTAGTCTTTCTGTGTCTACTACCTTAGCTTTTAAGACATGAAAGTCAATATCGATTTATTTCTTTATTTTACAGATATTCAGATGGAATCATCACAGGACAAGTTATTGGCTGAAATGTGGATGTCATCTATACAATTCAATAAACACGAAATTAACATTTGTTGTCCTCCTTTGTTTTTCGAGTTGCTCACAGAAATAGCTCCTTCTTCGGCATTGACATGTTGCGTTGCTGTCGTCCATAAATCTGGATGATAAGATGTTTTAACAGAATTTTCAAAAATCTATATTGTATGAAAATAATATGACGTTATTCTGACAACATGTTGACCTACGTCATGTCGACGTTTTGCTCATCGCCTCAGATTCGTAACTAACATTATAACGGACGGTCGATTGCATACTATCATGAAAAAAATATAATTTGTCTATTTCATGGACGCAATTAAAGCAGCAACGCAACTCTTCCTGGGTTTGAGTACTATTCAAGTATATAGGCCCGAGTCATGCTATCCCGGGTAGAGGTCGAACCCCACACCTCAGGTCTTCAAGTATATAGGCCCGGGGTATGCTATCCCGGGTAGGAATCGAACCCTACACCTCAGGTTTTCAAATATATAGGCTCGAGGTATGCTATCCCGGGTAGGGTTCGAACTCCACACCTCGGAAACGGAGAGTCATATATGTTTCTTGTTTACAGTATAAATTATGGAATATAGAATCGAGTGATTGCATTGATAGTAAATATTCAATGGGTGGTGGAGAAAAGGGGCGGATGAATGGTCGTATCATCCATTAAAGAATGTGCGTCCTTTTGAGCTGTAATGTTTGATAACCAGGTGGTTTTAAGTATCAGCAGAAGATATGTTTTCTCCGTATTTCCGTAAATACTAATAAACATCCACCTTTCAGTATATCGAAAACTGTAATAGTGTGAACGATTTGCGCGGGAAAACGTAACATAGCGTTTTCGACTCTATAGGTCTATTGACGGGTAGAATACAATCGGAACGCCTCGTCATTTTCTCCGAAACTAGACGTTCGCAGACGTGAGGTGAGGTGTTCCGATTGGGGTAGAATATAGACCAAAGTGTACTCCGAATGAACAACGAGGCGATAGTGTTAAAGTATCTATCCGACATTTTAGAAACATTCGGAATACTCTACAATATTGTTATCAGTGTTACTTTCAGTGCGAAAATTTGTGAATCATTTTAATACAATTTCCAAAAAAAAATCCCCTACTAGACTCTGTCCATCACCTCTACAAGGTGGTTTGTATTTTTTGAATAGTAACATTTGAAAATCGGAAATTGTTTGTTGTTTTTATAAATACCGAAAGTCAACATGATGTGCCAGTTGCCTAGGAGGTTAGTGTGTGTATATAGTTAATGATAATTAGTATAATGAGGCCCGGCGTAAATAGACAATGATTAAGACAAATCTGCGATGAAATTAATGAATTGAAATGAAGTATGATATATCATTTATTCAGTGAGTTCCAAAGTTAAGACATATCATCAACACAATAAAATCCATAGTTATGACATATTATCATCACAATTAACTCCAGAATTAAGACATATCATCAACCCGATGAAGCCTATAATTAAGACATCAATTAAATGAAATCAAGCAGTTGCAATAGTGATTAAAAATCGTTAATGTTAATATCAGTATGTTTTACTGTTATGTTAATATCAGTATGTTTTACTGTAATGTTAATATCAGTATGTTTTTACTGTAATGTTAATATCAGTATGTTTTTACTGTAATGTTAATATCAGTATGTCTTACTGTAATGTTAATATCAGTATGTTTTACTGTTATGTTAATATCAGTATGTTTTACTATTATGTTAATATCAGTATGTTTTACTGTAATGTTAATATCAGTATGTTTTTACTGTAATGTTAATATCAGTATGTTTTACTGTAATGTTAATATCAGTATGTTTTACTGTAATGTTAGTATCAGTATGTTTTACTGTTATGTTAATATCAGTATGTTTTACTGTAATGTTAATATCAGTATGTTTTACTGTAGTGTTAATATCAGTATGTTTTACTGTAATGTTAATATCAGTATGTTTTTACTGTAATGTTAATATCAGTATGTTTTTACTGTAATGTCAATATCAGTATGTTTTACTATAATGTTAATATCAGTATGTTTTACTGTAATGTTAATATCAGTATGTTTTACTGTAACGTTAATATCAGTATGTTTTTACTGTAATGTTAATATCAGTATGTTTTTACTGTAATGTTAATATCATTATGTTTTGCTGTAATGTTAATATCAGTATGTTTTTACTGTAATGTTAATATCAGTATGTTTTACTGTTATGTTAATATCAGTATGTTTTTACTGTGATGTTAATATCAGTATGTTTTTACTGTAATGTTAATATCAGTATGTTTTACTGTCATGTTAATATCAGTATGTTTTACTGTAATGTTAATATCAGTATGTTTTTACTGTTATGTTAATATCAGTATGTTTTTACGTCAATGTTAATATCAGTATGTTTTACTGTAGTGTTAATATCAGTATGTTTTACTGTAGTGTTAATATCAGTATGTTTTACTGTAATGTTAATATCAGTATGTTTTACTGTAACGTTAATATCAGTATGTTTTTACTATAATGTTAATATCAGTATGTTTTTACTGTGATGTTAATATCAGTATGTTTTACTGTAATGTTAATATCAGTATGTTTTACTGTAATGTTAATATCAGTATGTTTTACTTTAATGTTAATATCAGTATGTTTTTACTGTAATGTTAATATCAGTATGTTTTGCTGTAATGTTAATATCAGTATGTTTTACTGTAATGTTAATATCAGTATGTTTTACTGTAGTGTTAATATCAGTATGTTTTACTGTAGTGTTAATATCAGTATGTTTTTACTGTAATGTTAATATCAGTATGTTTTTACTGTAATGTTAATATCAGTATGTTTTTACTGTAATGTTAATATCAGTATGTTTTTACTGTAATGTTAATATCAGTATGTTTTTACTGTTATGTTAATATCAGTATGTTTTTACTGTAATGTTAATATCAGTATGTTTTACTGTTATGTTAATATCAGTATGTTTTTACTGTAATGTTAATATCAGTATGTTTTTACGTCAATGTTAATATCAGTATGTTTTACTGTAGTGTTAATATCAGTATGTTTTACTGTAGTGTTAATATCAGTATGTTTTACTGTAATGTTAATATCAGTATGTTTTACTGTAATGTTAATATCAGTATGTTTTTACTGTAATGTTAATATCAGTATGTTTTACTGTAATGTTAATATCAGTATGTTTTACTATAATGTTAATATCAGTATGTTTTACTGTAATGTTAATATCAGTATGTTTTACTGTAACGTTAATATCAGTATGTTTTTACTGTAATGTTAATATCAGTATGTTTTTACTGTAATGTTAATATCAGTATGTTTTTACTGTGATGTTAATATCAGTATGTTTTACTGTAATGTTAATATTAGTATGTTTTTACTGTAATGTTAATATCAGTATGTTTTTACTGTAATGTTAATATCAGTATGTTTTACTGTAGTGTTAATATCAGTATGTTTTACTGTAGTGTTAATATCAGTATGTTTTACTGTAATGTTAATATCAGTATGTTTTACTGTAACGTTAATATCAGTATGTTTTTACTATAATGTTAATATCAGTATGTTTTACTGTAGTGTTAATATCAGTATGTTTTTACTGTAGTGTTAATATCAGTATGTTTTACTGTAATGTTAATATCAGTATGTTTTACTGTAGTGTTAATATCAGTATGTTTTTACTGTAGTGTTAATATCAGTATGTTTTACTGTAATGTTAATATCAGTATGTTTTTACTGTAATGTTAATATCAGTATGTTTTACTGTAATGTTAATTTCAGTATGTTTTTACTGTAATGTTAATATCAGTATGTTTTACTGTAATGTTAATATCAGTATGTTTTACTGTAATGTTAATATCAGTATGTTTTTACTGTAATGTTAATATCAGTATGTTTTTACTGTGATGTTAATATCAGTATGTTTTTACTGTAATGTTAATATCAGTATGTTTTTACTATAATGTTAATATCAGTATGTTTTACTGTAATGTTAATATCAGTATGTTTTACTATAATGTTAATATCAGTATGTTTTTACTGTAATGTTAATATCAGTATGTTTTACTGTTATGTTAATATCAGTATGTTTTTACTGTGATGTTAATATCAGTATGTTTTTACTGTAATGTTAATATCAGTATGTTTTACTGTAATGTTAATAACAGTATGTTTTACTGTAATGTTAATAACAGTATGTTTTACTGTAATGTTAATATCAGTATGTTTTTACTGTAACGTTAATATCAGTATGTTTTTACGTCAATGTTAATATCAGTATGTTTTACTGTAGTGTTAATATCAGTATGTTTTACTGTAGTGTTAATATCAGTATGTTTTACTGTAATGTTAATATCAGTATGTTTTACTGTAACGTTAATATCAGTATGTTTTTACTATAATGTTAATATCAGTATGTTTTTACTGTGATGTTAATATCAGTATGTTTTACTGTAATGTTAATATCAGTATGTTTTACTGTAATGTTAATATCAGTATGTTTTACTTTAATGTTAATATCAGTATGTTTTTACTGTAATGTTAATATCAGTATGTTTTGCTGTAATGTTAATATCAGTATGTTTTACTGTAATGTTAATATCAGTATGTTTTACTGTAGTGTTAATATCAGTATGTTTTACTGTAGTGTTAATATCAGTATGTTTTTACTGTAATGTTAATATCAGTATGTTTTTACTGTAATGTTAATATCAGTATGTTTTTACTGTAATGTTAATATCAGTATGTTTTTACTATAATGTTAATATCAGTATGTTTTTACTGTTATGTTAATATCAGTATGTTTTTACTGTAATGTTAATATCAGTATGTTTTACTGTTATGTTAATATCAGTATGTTTTTACTGTAATGTTAATATCAGTATGTTTTTACGTCAATGTTAATATCAGTATGTTTTACTGTAGTGTTAATATCAGTATGTTTTACTGTAGTGTTAATATCAGTATGTTTTACTGTAATGTTAATATCAGTATGTTTTACTGTAATGTTAATATCAGTATGTTTTTACTGTAATGTCAATATCAGTATGTTTTTACTGTAACGTTAATATCAGTATGTTTTACTGTAATGTTAATATCAGTATGTTTTACTGTAATGTTAATATCAGTATGTTTTACTTTAATGTTAATATCAGTATGTTTTTACTGTAATGTTAATATCAGTATGTTTTGCTGTAATGTTAATATCAGTATGTTTTACTGTAATGTTAATATCAGTATGTTTTACTGTAGTGTTAATA
Organism: Pecten maximus; assembly: GCF_902652985.1. Classification (NCBI taxonomy): domain Eukaryota; kingdom Metazoa; phylum Mollusca; class Bivalvia; order Pectinida; family Pectinidae; genus Pecten; species Pecten maximus. The sequence goes on along the minus strand of NC_047032.1, from coordinate 2,107,041 downwards.
TCAGTATGTTTTACTGTAGTGTTAATATCAGTATGTTTTTACTGTAATGTTAATATCAGTATGTTTTTACTGTAATGTTAATATCAGTATGTTTTTACTGTAATGTTAATATCAGTATGTTTTTACTGTAACGTTAATATCAGTATGTTTTACTGTAATGTTAATATCAGTATGTTTTTACTGTTATGTTAATATCAGTATGTTTTTACTGTAATGTTAATATCAGTATGTTTTACTGTTATGTTAATATCAGTATGTTTTTACTGTAATGTTAATATCAGTATGTTTTTACGTCAATGTTAATATCAGTATGTTTTACTGTAGTGTTAATATCAGTATGTTTTACTGTAGTGTTAATATCAGTATGTTTTACTGTAATGTTAATATCAGTATGTTTTACTGTAATGTTAATATCAGTATGTTTTTACTGTAATGTTAATATCAGTATGTTTTTACTGTAACGTTAATATCAGTATGTTTTACTGTAACGTTAATATCAGTATGTTTTTACTGTAATGTTAATATCAGTATGTTTTTACTGTAATGTTAATATCAGTATGTTTTTACTGTAATGTTAATATCAGTATGTTTTTACTGTAACGTTAATAGCAGTATGTTTTACTGTAACGTTAATATCAGTTTTTTTTTACTGTAATGTTAATATCAGTATGTGTTTACTGTAACGTTAATATCAGTATGTTTTTACTGTAACGTTAATATCAGTATGTTTTTACTGTAATGTTAATATCAGTATGTTTTACTGTAATGTTAATATCAGTATGTTTTTACTGTAACGTTAATATTAGTATGTTTTACTGTAATGTTAATATCAATATGTTTTACTGTAATGTTAATATCAGTATGTTTTACTGTAATGTTAATATCAGTATGTTTTACTGTAATGTTAATATCAGTATGTTTTTACGTCAATGTTAATATCAGTATGTTTTTACTGTAATGTTAATATCAGTATGTTTTACTGTAATGTTAATATCAGTGTGTTTTACTGTAATGTTAATATCAGTATGTTTTTACTGTAACGTTAATATCAGTATGTTTTTACTGTAATGTTAATATCAGTATGTTTTACTGTAATGTTAATATCAGTATGTGTTTACTGTAACGTTAATATTAGTATGTTTTTACTGTAATGTTAATATCAGTATGTTTTACTGTAACGTTAATATCAGTATGTTTTTACTATAATGTTAATATCAGTATGTTTAACTGTAATGTTAATATCAGTGTGTTTTACTGTAATGTTAATATCAGTATGTTTTTACTGTAATGTTAATATCAGTATGTTTTTACTATAATGTTAATATCAGTATGTTTTTACTGTAATGTTAATATCAGTATGTTTTACTGTAATGTTAATATCAGTATGTTTTTACTGTAATGTTAATATCAGTATGTTTTACTGTAGTGTTAATATCAGTATGTTTTTACTGTAATGTTAATATCAGTATGTTTTACTGTGATGTTAATATCAGTATGTTTTTACTGTAATGTTAATATCAGTATGTTTTACTGTAATGTTAATATCAGTATGTTTTACTGTAACGTTAATATCAGTATGTTTTTACTGTAATGTTAATATCAGTATGTTTTACTGTAATGTTAACATCAGTATGTTTTACTGTAATGTTAATATCAGTATGTTTTACTGTAATGTTAATATCAGTATGTTTTACTGTAACGTTAATATCAGTATGTTTTACTGTAACGCTAATATCAGTATGTTTTACTGTAATGTTAATATCAGTATGTTTTACTGTAACGTTAATATCAGTATGTTTTACTGTAACGTTAATATCAGTATGTTTTACTGTAACGTTAATATCAGTATGTTTTACTGTAACGTTAATATCAGTATGTTTTACTGTTATGTTAATATCAGTATGTTTTTACTGTAATGTTAATATCAGTATGTTTTTACTGTAATGTTAATATCAGTATGTTTTACTGTTTTGTTAATATCAGTATGTTTTTACTGTAATGTTAATATCAGTATGTTTTACTGTTATGTTAATATCAGTATGTTTTACTGTAATGTTAATATCAGTATGTTTTTACTGTTATGTTAATATCAGTATGTTTTACTGTTATGTTAATATCAGTATGTTTTACTATAATGTTAATATCAGTATGTTTTTACGTCAATGTTAATATCAGTATGTTTTACTGTAATGTTAATATCAGTATGTTTTACTATAATGTTAATATCAGTATGTTTTTACGTCAATGTTAATATCAGTATGTTTTACTGTAATGTTAATATCAGTATGTTTTTACTGTAATGTTAATATCAGTATGTTTTTACTGTAATGTTAATATCAGTATGTTTTACTGTAATGTTAATATCAGTATGTTTTACTGTAATGTTAATATCAGTATGTTTTTACTGTAACGTTAATATCAGTATGTTTTTACTGTAATGTTAATATCAGTATGTTTTTACTGTAGTGTTAATATCAGTATGTTTTTACTGTAATGTTAATATCAGTATGTTTTTACTGTAATGTTAATATCAGTATGTTTTACTGTAATGTTAATATCAGTATGTTTTTACGTCAATGTTAATATCAGTATGTTTTTACTGTAATGTTAATATCAGTATGTTTTACTGTAATGTTAATATCAGTATGTTTTACTGTAATGTTAATATCAGTATGTTTTTACGTCAATGTTAATATCAGTATGTTTTTACTGTAATGTTAATATCAGTATGTTTTACTGTAATGTTAATATCAGTATGTTTTTACTGTAATGTTAATATCAGTATGTTTCACTGTAATGTTAATATCAGTATGTTTTACTGTAACGTTAATATCAGTATGTTTTTACTGTAATGTTAATATCAGTATGTGTTTACTGTAACGTTAATATCAGTATGTTTTTACTGTAACGTTAATATCAGTATGTTTTTACTGTAGTGTTAATATCAGTATGTTTTACTGTAATGTTAATATCAGTATGTTTTACTGTAATGTTAATATCAGTATGTTTTACTGTAATGTTAATATCAGTATGTCTTACTGTAATGTTAATATCAGTATGTTTTACTGTTATGTTAATATCAGTATGTTTTACTGTTATGTTAATATCAGTATGTTTTACTGTTATGTTAATATCAGTATGTTTTTACTATAATGTTAATATCAGTATGTTTTACTGTAACGTTAATATCAGTATGTTTTACTGTAATGTTAATATCAGTATCTTTTACTGTAATGTTAATATCAGTATGTTTTTATTGTAACGTTAATATCAGTATGTTTTACTGTAATGTTAATATCAGTATGTTTTGCTGTAATGTTAATATCAGTATGTTTTACTGTAACGTTACTATCAGTGTGTTTTACTGTAGTGTTAATATCAGTATGTTTTACTGTAATGTTAATATCAGTATGTTTTACTGTAATGTTAATATCAGTATGTTTTACTGTAACGTTAATATCAGTATGTTTTACTGTAACGTTAATATCAGTATGTTTTTACTGTAACGTTAATATCAGTATGTTTTTACTGTAATGTTAATATCAGTATGTTTTACTGTAATGTTAATATCAGTATGTTTTTACTGTAACGTTAATATCAGTATGTTTTACTGTAATGTTAATATCAATATGTTTTACTGTAATGTTAATATCAGTATGTTTTACTGTAATGTTAATATCAGTATGTTTTACTGTAATGTTAATATCAGTATGTTTTTACGTCAATGTTAATATCAGTATGTTTAACTGTAATGTTAATATCAGTGTGTTTTACTGTAATGTTAATATCAGTATGTTTTTACTGTAATGTTAATATCAGTATGTTTTTACTGTAATGTTAATATCAGTATGTTTTTACTGTAATGTTAATATCAGTATGTTTTACTGTAATGTTAATATCAGTATGTTTTTACTGTAATGTTAATATCAGTATGTTTTTACTGTAATGTTAATATCAGTATGTTTTACTGTAATGTTAATATCAGTATGTTTTACTATAATGTTAATATCAGTATGTTTTTACTGTAATGTTAATATCAGTATGTTTTACTGTGATGTTAATATCAGTATGTTTTTACTGTAATGTTAATATCAGTATGTTTTACTGTAATGTTAATATCAGTATGTTTTACTGTAACGTTAATATCAGTATGTTTTACTGTAATGTTAATATCAGTATGTTTTACTGTAATGTTAACATCAGTATGTTTTACTGTAATGTTAATATCAGTATGTTTTACTGTGATGTTAATATCAGTATGTTTTACTGTAACGTTAATATCAGTATGTTTTACTGTAACGCTAATATCAGTATGTTTTACTGTAATGTTAATATCAGTATGTTTTACTGTAACGTTAATATCAGTATGTTTTAATGTAACGTTAATATCAGTATGTTTTACTGTAACGTTAATATCAGTATGTTTTTACTGTAATGTTAATATCAGTATGTGTTTACTGTAACGTTAATATCAGTATGTTTTTACTGTAACGTTAATATCAGTATGTTTTACTGTTATGTTAATATCAGTAACGTTAATATCAGTATGTTTTACTGTTATGTTAATATCAGTATGTTTTACTGTAATGTTAATATCAGTAACGTTAATATCAGTATGTTTTACTGTTATGTTAATATCAGTATGTTTTACTGTAATGTTAATATCAGTATGTTTTTACTGTTATGTTAATATCAGTATGTTTTTACTGTTATGTTAATATCAGTATGTTTTACTGTTATGTTAATATCAGTATGTTTTACTATAATGTTAATATCAGTATGTTTTTACGTCAATGTTAATATCAGTATGTTTTACTGTAATGTTAATATCAGTATGTTTTTACTGTAATGTTAATATCAGTATGTTTTACTGTAATGTTAATATCAGTATGTTTTTACTGTAATGTTAATATCAGTATGTTTCACTGTAATGTTAATATCAGTATGTTTTACTGTAACGTTAATATCAGTATGTTTTTACTGTAATGTTAATATCAGTATGTGTTTACTGTAACGTTAATATCAGTATGTTTTTACTGTAACGTTAATATCAGTATGTTTTACTGTTATGTTAATATCAGTATGTTTTACTGTTATGTTAATATCAGTATGTTTTTACTATAATGTTAATATCAGTATGTTTTACTGTAACGTTAATATCAGTATGTTTTACTGTAATGTTAATATCAGTATGTTTTACTGTAATGTTAATATCAGTATGTTTTTATTGTAACGTTAATATCAGTATGTTTTACTGTAATGTTAATATCAGTATGTTTTGCTGTAATGTTAATATCAGTATGTTTTACTGTAACGTTAATATCAGTGTGTTTTACTGTAGTGTTAATATCAGTATGTTTTACTGTAATGTTAATATCAGTATGTTTTACTGTAATGTTAATATCAGTATGTTTTACTGTAACGTTAATATCAGTATGTTTTACTGTAACGTTAATATCAGTATGTATTTACTGTAACGTTAATATCAGTATGTTTTACTGTAATGTTAATATCAGTATGTTTTACTGTAGTGTTAATATCAGTATGTTTTTACTATAATGTTAATATCAGTATGTTTTACTGTAATGTTAATATCAGTATGTTTTACTGTAATGTTAATATCAGTATGTTTTTACTGTAATGTTAATATCAGTATGTTTTTACTGTGATGTTAATATCAGTATGTTTTTACGTCAATGTTAATATCAGTATGTTTTATCTATAACAGGTGTGTTGAGTTGTCCGGAGGGTTTCGAGAGACATAGATACCGTTGTTACAAGGTGTTCGCGGACCATGTCACGTGGATCGACGCCAAGGTGAGATACACGTGTTACTGGGTATTACCTGTGCGTTCGTACCAACTGTACCGGTAAGAACCTGTTTCAAGTTTAAAATTAAGGTTTTATTAATAACTTTAAGTCATCGGCTCATCAGAGTAACAGAGTAAAAAACAATAGAAGGACAATGCAAAATAATAATAGAGAACAAATCTCTAATAAGATATAATACACAACATACAATTATACCAGAGGGTCCTAACTTATTAATTCGAAAATATATTTACCTAATGCACATAGTTTATTAATAATTCGCGAATTTAGAAGCTGGGTAGCCTTATCAACTTAGGTATTTTTTCCAAGACTTGTTTTATATGTTTCCGAAATTTGTTACAAATAAGTAAAAAATGGAATTCATCCTTCATATCAAGAGGGTTACATTGTTAATAAAGTTTTGCGTCTTTCGGAATGTGGCAGTATCTTGCTGTTTCAATTTCCAGTGATCGAGCCGAATTACGTAATTTAATGGGACAAATTCTATTTTTGACAGGTTTATATTTAGATAGATAGAATTGAAGAGAAAGTTTATCCTTTGCTATACTCGTAATGGAACGCGCCGAATCAGCAGAACTGTACTGGTTCGCATGGCTCGTATTCTGAATCGAACCACTTAATTGGGTCCAAGATGGCGGAGCTGTGGTGCTTTAAACCACTTTTCGTTGTAAACAATGCGGGGAATCTTCATCTGCTTCTGACATTGTATGATTTTGCTTTTAAAGATATTTATTGTCAATCAACAATGGATTATAACAAATTATCATAACTTATCTACGTCTTCTTCCAAATATGCTTTTACATATAGAAATCTGCATTGTGTATCATGAAATCTGTGGCTGAATTCTATGAACATTTGCTCATAATTTAATTTATCTGGGTTAAGGTCCCCCGTAACATGAGAACACATAAGTGGTTCCAAAATGAATTCCTTAAGAGTTTTTAAAAAATGGCGAAGAGTGTTTCTTTCATTTGTAAAAACATGACATTTTTAAAAGACTAACATGGATTACAACAATACATGATGCATTGTTTACAAAGTTCTTTTCTATTTATATTTGTGCCGGAGCCTAACATGCAAAATATTCAACTTACGATCGCCGGCCCCAAACTATAGAACAAGGTTAGACTGTATATCTCTGACTTTAACGAATATCTTAACAATTTAACGATGGTAGCGAATGTACTGCATCGTCTAAGGTTATTGACCCTGGCTGTTAATAGGACGTTTAACAAAATCAAACCAAAACATCTATGGTATTCCATCTGTGAAGAGTAGAAAGTATAAAGGAAGCTACAAGCACAAGAGGCACAAGAATGATCAGTTGAATTTACACGATAAAAATAATTGTTTAATGCACTACAATTGTGTCTTAGCTTAGTATGTAGAATATCAAGATAGCGTTGACAATGGTTAAAGAATATCGGAGAATATCTGTGATATTGATGTAAATAATTTTTAAAGTATTCATAGTTGGCTGGTTACTAAAAGTTTCTACGAGTCTATCCCAGAATCTGGTGGTTGATGGTATAGAGGACAATGTAGGGCTTGTAAGACTATTATTTGAAATAGAATAATTGGTATAATTTCTTTAAAAGTATAGGTTTCTTTCTCAAACTAAATAAGGTAATACTGAATACAGGTCAGAAGGTGTTTGTGTGTTATGCATTTTGTAAAATAAGTCTTCTCGTGTATTTGTCAAAGTTTTTTATCCTGTTTCTATATACAAAGATTGTTTACCGACATAACTAGGCGGCAGTCCTGTTACAATTCTAGCTGCTTCTAATTGAGTTTTTTTTCTAGAAAATAAACATGAAATTGAGAGCAACTCCTCCAAAGTTCACAAGCATATTCCAAAGTTGGAAGCAGGAAATAATTTTACTGAGTACTTTTCTATTTACTATGATAAAGACATAAGCTAATTTCCATGTTTGGGAAAACCTTTATTCGTAAAGAGGAGTACAAACATGATGTGAATTTCATAACATATGGTGACTGACTTCATTACCCTTGGCCATGCCACGCTCCAGCATATCGAGTATTTAGGTAGAATTTATTTTTATTTAATTAATTTGCTCATCGTTTTTTGACTCAACACCAGGAGCAACAGTGTTACTGTCTTTTACTTTTGCTATACTACAAGAAGAATCATTCATAATAGTTCGTTCCCTTTTCACTTGTTGCAATGATATATAAGAAAATACATTGTAGATATGACCCGTTGATTTAGTTAACCGTTTAATAAGGTTCCAATATGATTTTTGATTTGAGTACAAATGCCCATCAATAACTTCAACGTAAATGCCATACTAGATTTCGTTATGAATACAATTATAAAAAGAGATCAAATATGATGACTCCGGGTCAAAATTCGCACCTACCACCTGTATGAAAATGTTCAGAAAACTCAAATGTCTCAAAACCATTTCTGAATTGTGGAGAATGATATGGTGCACTTTTCCAGAACGTTAAGGATTATACAGAAGTTGTATTGCCTAAGTGCATATGTTATTCTCAATGGTACAGGGTACTGGTTATATTGTTACGTGTCCTCGTGGCTCCCAGTCCAGTAGAATACGGAGGGTAATAATCATGTATAGGATTGATACTAACAGAACAATCGTGTCCTAACGTGGTACTTTGCCTACCCTTTGTGCCGTAAGCGGATCTTACAACGCAGATGTCCGGTATATCTATATCAGCAAGGTGCTCACTTATCTAACCAGCTGTCAAGGGCATTCGATATATGACACATAATAAAGATTTCAAACTTTGGAAAATCACAATTTCCTTCCGTAACATCCAGTTTTGATAAACAATTAAGGTCTTGTCTCGTCTTCATCCGGAACTCCTCGGGTTTTTCTTCAAATTACAGCAACCCAAGGCATTCGGAACACCTCGCCCCGATTACAGTACCTTCCATCAAAGGTTACATGACCGCAGCGAATCGACCGAGGTGTTCCGAATGCAACCCAAGGATGATCCGAACGGTCTCGTCTAATGAGATATGTTCACGTGACAAAGTTGTTGTGCACTCGAAGACGACTTTTCGTTTTCTCAGGAGTTAATCCTTTGTAGATTTTCTGTGTTCTTACATAAACGGTCCTCCGATATCAATGAGGCAAGTTGTAACGATAACTCAAAGACATGGGACGTAACCCGTCTTGATGAAAAGATGGACTCATAATATTTAATTGGTATACATATCATCCGTAATTTGTTGGAATTGATATCGATTTACAGAGACATTTTATCAACATAAAGTTCATTAGGGCACATATTTTCGGTACTTGCCTAATCGAAAATGCGTTAGTTGACTAAATAGTCCCTTTAACTTCACTAGCCCTCCACCTCTGGGTTGCGAGTTCGAATCCCACGTGGGGTAGTTGCCAGGTACTGACTGTAGGCCGGTGGTTTTTCTCCGGGTACTCCGGCTTTCCTCCACCTCCAAAACCTGGCACGTCCTTAAATGACCCTGGCTGTTAATAGGACGTAAAACAAAAACAAACCAAACCTTTAACTTCTAGGGATTCTTTGATTATTTCTCAGTCTTTATAAGGGGGTCTATAATGTCGAGTAAATTTATCTTTTTTTCTCTTTTGGTGAAAAGTGTAGGCTTCACCTATAATATGCCCTAGTTAGAACATAATAGATAAATGTTACTTAATCACGAATTCATTGGAGGGAGGTAAAGATTATGTTTAAACCATATTATCGACAATACATTACATACGACGCATGGGTATTAGAAACAAATATTTAAAAAATGGCAGATATAGTGCATATAAAGTGTATGTTGATTTCAATTTATTAGACAATTGTATATCGGACAAGCCACTAAAATCCACATCCGAGATATATTGACACGATTGCTTTGAAATAATTTTGCATTAAAATTTCGAATATGTCATCTAACTACTTGAATAAGGTTAAATTATGATGTTAACAATGTCCTTGCGGCGTTTAAAGGAGGGATTAAGGGGGTTGTAAACACCAGCTGATCTTACTTACAATGCAGTAATGGCGTCCTCCATGAGCTTTGCATTTGCTGCGCATGTCAACCGGAAGGCGAAAAAGCTATTTCGATTTTTCCCTTTTTCGTGTTAGTTTAACGCGAAAAAGCGAAATTTTAACATTAGATTTTCGCTTTTTCGCGGTTTTTCCATGGCGAAAAAGCGAAAAAGCGAAAATGGCACAAATCAGCCACCATAATGAAGGGACAAGCCGTGATTTGAAGGAGGCCCATTGTAAAAATCTCCCCCCATGGACGATACTACTACCAGTGATGTAAGATGTATGCATATTGTTTACTCACGGGAAATAACTCTTACGACCTTATACGTAAATAGTACTATCCGGAATGCAAGTGGTTGTTTACAAGAAGTTTGTTAGAAAATTCCAGAAATGAGATGGTTAGATAATGTACTTGAAAGTTTTGGCATTATAGTATAAATACCACGAGAGGCAAATTGTTGTTCAGAACTTATTTACAATTGTCACGGAGAGTTATATGAATTCTATTGGATTATTAATTGCCTGGAACTGTGATCTGGTGGATTCGAAAAAAAATATTTAATTCTGGAAAAAACGAATAGGCCAATGACAGCTGTTATAAGATAAGTAATTAACAGTGTTGATTTAATACATCACCGTGTACAGCACTTCATTGTAACTGGGAAGTATCTCTGAACTTACTTAGTTTTGTCAATAGTGTTAACACTTTACCTTAATATATTTACCAAGATTAGTTTGTATGTGACAGCTTAGCCTTTAGGTAAGATTGTAGTTTAGTTTTGTTATCAAGTCATGCGACTCTTGATCTGATAAAACATCACTAAATCTGCTCTAAACAACCGCATTATCCTCCTTCTCAATTCAGGACAATCAATGATAGTCTTTGTAACATTGGCATCATTGTCGACACCAGGATATGGCCGTACCCTGTCTAGAATGTAACCATCAGCCAATTCTATGAATTTTACATATTTACTTTTTACGTTACGATTCGCTTGTAATCTGATTTTTTTTTTTGGTATGTTTATATACCAAGTGACCTTGGAGACCGAAATTGTTTCTAAAACACAGTGTTTTAGTCTAGAATGTTTCCTGATGTGAGATACGCATGACAAAGAAACGTCGGTACAGCTACTTTGTCTAATGTCTTTATCACAGAATAAAATGTTAAATACAGTGTTGACACACTTGATGTCGACATAGTAAATAGTCTAGTACTTTTGCCATAATACATCAGTCTTTACTTTGACCAAGAACAGAAGCTTGCGTGCTTTTGTTTTTATTTGTTTGTTTGTTGTTTTTTGTTTTTTGTTTTTTTTTTTTTATAAATACCAATGATAGGAACATTGTGTTTCATCATTTGCTATACCCTGTATATGTTACCAATTTTTGGCATCACCATTGTTGTCCAGTCGACACTCAAATCTAGAGGTCACACTAAGGAATAATCTATTTCCGCGTAGCTGAGTATCTAATACATGTTTAAAACTATTCATTCCAGGAATACTGTAAGATATACGGTGCCGACCTGTTGGAGGTAGAATCGGCAGCGGAGGAATCTACTATAGAAGGCATGCTGAGGAGGCTCCATGGTAAGTCAAGTGTTAACTGAGGAGACTCCATGGTAAGTCAAGTGTTAACTGTTTCTACGTCAGTATGATTTGGTATTTCATCCATAAACACGTGACCTACGCACCGCCCTGTAACTACATATACCAGTTAATCCGTACGTCTTAAATTAAATAAGTTATTTTAAATCAAACACCGTCACATTATTTGGGGATTAAATTCAAACACCATAACACGACTTTGAAAAATTGGGATTTAAAGATATACTTCAAAATATTAAACTTACGCAATTATCCGACTTTTAAGTACAAAAAATTATTACTCTTAGAAAACATTTTCTTCGTGTTGTTTAGTGTGTATGTATTTTCATGTCACAACCATTATTTGATTTTATGTGTCGGTATTCTGTGTAATCCGACAAATGGCCAACGAAGCGTCTATGTCCATTAGTGTGTACGACATCGTGACCGACTGATCTTTTCGACTTCATTATGGTCATATTTATTGGACGAAATTGCGGTGAAAAATTGTCGACTATGCTTTGTTAAAACCGGATCATATTATCGCGAGAATTTATGGGCCCTCTCGCCCCGATTAGAACGGCATCCTTAGATGTTTTCTGAAGAAGATATTTCGCTTTTCTTCACATTGTGTACTTTTTGGGAAAAGAAACAAAAGTTCATACTGGCAAACATTTGAAAAAAATATTGAAATTAAGTTTAAATACTTCAACTTTTTTTCAGAAACAACATCAAAAATAGTTTATGTTATTACTGACTGTACAACGAATATAGATAAATAATATATGTATATTCAATCATTTATTGTAAACATTTTGACAATACAACAGGTAGTGTTGGGAAGGAGGTTTACTGGACAGATGGAGTGGATCTCCTCACTGAGGGGAATGGCGCTGGGCCGGGCAGGCCGGGGAGTCACGCTTAATACAGGGATACACGTAAGTCTATCTACGGTAACAAGGTCAGAGGATACTCGGGGTGGGGTGTGGAGGGCGTGGATGGCGTGGGGGGGTGTGAATGGTGTGGAGGGCGTGGATGGTGTGGAGGGTGTGGAGGGTGTGAATGGTGTTGAGGGTGTGTGAATGGTGTGAAGGGCGTGGAGGGTGTGAAGGGTGTGGAGGGTGTGGATGGTGTGGAGGATGTGAAGGGTGTGAATGGTGTGGGAGGGTGTGGAGGGTGTGAAGGGTGTGGAGGGCGTGGATGGGTGTGGAGGGTGTGAATGGTGTGGAGGGCGTGGATGGTGTGGAGGGCGTGGATGGTGTGGAGGATGTGAAGGTGTGGAGGATGTGAATGGTGTGGAGGGTGTGAATGGTGTGAAGGGTGTGAATGGTGTGGAGGGTGTGAATGGTGTGAAGGGTGTGAATGGTGTGGAGGGCGTGGATGGTGTGGAGGGCGTGGATGGTGTGGAGGATGTGAATGGTGTGAAGGGTGTGAATGGTGTGGAGGGCGTGGATGGTGTGGAGGGCGTGGATGGTGTGGAGGATGTGAATGGTGTGAAGGGTGTGAATGGTGTGGAGGGTGTGCGGGATGAAGGAAGATATGGGATGAAGAAGAGTGCGAGGGTGAAGGAGGGTGGGTGTGATGGCGAGGGGAGGGTGGGTGTGATGGCGAGGGGAGGGCGTGTGGGATGACGAGAGGAGGGTGGGTGTGATGGCGAGGGGAGGGTGGGTGTGATGGCGAGGGGAGGGTGTGTGGGATGACGAGGGGAGGGTGGGTGCCATGGCGAGGGGAGGGTGGGTGTCATAACGAGGGGAGGGTGGGTGCCATGGCGAGGGGAGGGCGTGTGGGATGACGAGGGGAGGGCGTGTGGGATGACGAGGGGAGGGTGGGTGCGATGACGAGGGGAGGGTGTGTGGGATGACGAGGGGATGGTGGGTGCGATGACGAGGGGAGGGGCGTGTGGGATGATGAGGGGAGGGTGGGTGCGATGACGAGGGGAGGGCGTGTGGGATGATGAGGGGAGGGTGGGTGCGATGACGAGGGGAGGGCGTGTGGGATGACGAGGGGAGGGTGGGTGCGATGACGAGGGGAGGGCGTGCGTGTAAAAGGTGTCCGATAACACAAGGGATGCGGTGTCAGGGTTAATGAGATTATCAGTATGTATGCTTTGAGTGAATTTGAATGTATTCCTATGTCTGTAAACAGCATATCTGAGAATGCCGTCAATGATTATTTTTATGTAACTGAACAACTGATTTCAATAATAACTGATATGTTAAAGTGGCTGAGTCGTATGCTCCTGTGAATAATAATCATGAGTTACTTAAATGTTAACTAAAGTGCAATGGGCTTCCTACAGTAACTTGTGGCACCTTTGAATTGCTAGACATTTTCGAGAGAGAAAACGCCGTATTTGACCTGCAGCTGACATAACTTGAAAATAAGCCGTTCTCTGAAATTTTATCAATCGAATCCTTACAAATTTGAAACCTTATTTTCATAGAATCGCTTGATTACGTAATTTGACCCCGTCCATCTTAGCGATAGTATTATTGACATGAGTTTCTTTTCTCCGTCAGACATTGGGCTGATGACCAACCTGACAACGCTGACGGGGGAGAAGGCTGTTTGGAGATCAGAGCAGAATTTGGGTTTGAATGGAACGATGATCAGTGTTGGGAAAAAAAGGCCTTCATCTGCGAATCCCAGTAAGTGATATAGGGATAGTTTTTATCGTGGTGAGAGGGCTTATTTACATATTTAGAATCATACGAACGGTTGCCAACAAGTAGTTCTTTGTTAGAAAATATGCGTATGATTTTTTTTGGGTCATTTGAAAATATTAAGATATCTCAAAATATACGTAACAGAAAAAGAGATTGTTGGTGGTACTGTAAACTCAGTTTAGAAGTACACGTATTTGTCCTCAATAAAGCGAAAAAGGAAAGAAGGCATCAGCATATTTGAGTGCCAAATAGTGAGTACCTTTATGTTTTCTCAGTTTACATGCCTGCTGCATCCAGATCAATTGATGTTTTATTAGATCAAATAGATATTTTAGAATCTATGGTTTCTGTATACTCCGAGAAGGGAAAGGTTGTTATACTCGGAGATATGAATGTGAAAAGTCAATTCAGAGGCAGACCAAGAGGGAATAATCAAATGTTCTTTGAATACAAGGCTGTGAAAACAAAATTCAGACGAAATCTTCGTGATGCTTTTAATCTATATATGAAAGAGCAATTTGCCGAAATAGATAAATCTGGAGACGTTGACCAAAACCTCTTTTGGAAACTACTTAAAAATCGTACAAAAATAATGGTTGTTGTCAAACTGAAATGAAACGCAATGGTACCACACTTCGCGAACCCGAACAAATTGTAAATGCATCATTTTAGTAAGTTGTTCAAGAATGAGATACTTGATTCGTTTGATGAAAACTTTTTTCAAGATGTACTACTTAAAGTTAATGAAATTCAAAATCAGTCTTATCAAGAAAAAGATATCTTTTTGTCAGAAATGTTTACCACGGACGAAATGCGAGAAGTATGTAAGAAACTTAAGAGCGGCAAAGCTGGCGGGTATGATAGCCTGGTTTATGAACACATTAAGTTTGGAGGTGATAGACTATTGCGCTTCATTACCAAACTGTTCAATTTAGTTGTAAAATATGAGCATATACATGAAGACTGGAAAAGAGGAACAATTTTCACTTTGTATAAGGGTAATGGAAAACAAACCCAAAGACGACCCAAATAGTTATAGGGGTATAACTCTTATACCTGTCTTTTTTTTAAATATTCGAGTCAATTTTATCTGTCAGAATGGATTTTTTACTAGATACTGAAACATTTCCAAACAGACAACAATCAGCGTATATGAAAAATGTATGTAGTCTATGCACTTCCTTCAACTTACAGGAATGTGTGAGATATAATCTAGAAAATGACTCTTTCGTAGCATTTTTAGATAGCAAAATAGCTTTCGATACTGTTTGGCACGAAGGGTTATTGCTCAAACTGTACAAAATGGGATTTAAAGGCATAATTTGGACTATATTGAGAAATATGTACACTTGTTTGTAAGTCATGTTGCCTTTAAGGGTTATCAATCTTCACCTGTTCTTATGGAGAGAGGGATCTTGCAAGGGGGGTCCTTATCTGCTAAAATGTACCTGGTTTTTATCAACGATCTATTAATTGATGTCGAATTGTCGGGAAAAGGAGCCTTTGTTATTGATACCAGGGTTAATATCCCCACACAAGCGGATGACATATGTTTGATCAGTAACACAAGTATTGGTTTACAAGATATGGTTACAATTTGTGAAAGTTATAGTTGTAAATGGAGATTTTAATTCTCTGTAGATAAAGTAAAATTGTTGTTTTTACAAAAGGCAGAAAACAAGTTTTGGTAAAAGATGTGTATTTATATGGTAAAGCATTACCAGTTGTTGAGAATATTACGCACGTTGGTGTGGTTTTGAATTTTAAACTGTGTTCATCAGACAGAACGGAGTCTGCATGTAAGAGAATGAAAAGTGGAACCATGGCTCTTGTTCGATCTGGTGCTCACCCTAGGACCCTTAATCCTTTAACTGTTTCAAAGATTATTAAGACTAAAGTTTTTCCGTCTGCACTGTATGGGTGTGAACTATGACAATTATCGAGAACCGAATTAATCAAATTAGAGCGCGCTCAAAATTTTATTGTAAAATCCATTCAAGGGTTAAACATTAGAACTAGAACTGATATGGTCATTTCCCTAATTGGATGGACCACTATAGAAGGTTATATTGACATCAGAAAACTTTTATTTCTTGGTCGTCTTTGCAGACTGGGCAGTTAATACTTAACTCATACTATATTTCTCAAACGTCTATTCATGTATCTTTTGAATGAATGATGGCAAACTGGTTTTATTCCTGATATCGTGAGAATACTTCGCAAGTATGATTTGTTTAATCAGTTGTTGCAGTATACTTCAGATACAATTTTTCCAAGTAGTTGGAAATGGAAGTCAATCGTCTATAAAGCTGTTTTTAATTGGGAAGAATTAATGATGTACAATAGAATGAATAACGATTCAGATTTCAGTAGGTTTATGCTCATTCAAGATGTAATTTCTCCACATATTTTATGGACAGTAGCACTAAAATTCCCTGAACATCTCAGCAAGTTAAGTAATATAGTTCGACTATGTACGGATTTAAGATCAACGAACCTTATAGAATTGTGCCATTTCTGTGGTATTTTACATGATGACCGTATATCACATATAGTACTCCATTGTACAAAAACTGAAAGTCTTAGAGACGATCTCTGGTGTCTTATTAGTGCTGTTTTTGATATAGAATTTAGCGTGTTCTTACATTCCTTATCGGAATATAACTTAATTCATGTACTACTTGGTGGTAGTCTTCCCTACAGATTAAGTCCATCTGATCATGTGATATTTGTACTGCATAGTGCTATTTTTGTTGATAAAATGTTGCTGTTATATCAGCATTAATAGTGTAATACACGTATGGCATACAATGTTGTTGTTTTTTTACATGAGTAGTGCCAAATTAATAACTGTTTAATTGATTTATCAATTATTTATCTATTATTATTATTATTATATAACCCCTTCGTGTATGTTAATGCCTGTGAAAGCCTGAGAGGACTTTGCTGGTAGGGCTCTCCCCAACCGCTGGAAACCTCAGGCTTCACATGCATTGTAATGATTTTGTATCATTTGCTACTTTCGTGACCTTTCATTATGTAGTTATTTAACTATTTCATTATGCATTCATTTACCCGGTCATCTCTGTAAATAATTGATGTGTTTATTTTTGACAACAATGTATATTTCTTTTTGTAACTCTTCAATTTGGAGGAAATAAAGAAATAATAATAATAATAGATAGATATACATAGATAGATTATAAACAGTATATTAGATGTTTCGTATTTCAAATCCACAGTTCAGTAATCTAAGAATCAAATTAGAATTTGGATAGAAAGTTGGGAATTTCAAATTTGCCAAAATATAATAACATCAAGGTTATGGTATGTACTAAACCCATAAGTCGATAACTTCATGCTGATTATTATAAAGTATTATAAAATGCAATACAGTTTAATAAAACATTATAAAATATAATACAATATCAGAGAATATAATACAATATAATAAAGTATTATAAAATATGATAAAATATTATAAAATATTATAAAATATCATACAATATTTTAAAATATAAAATTTAATACAATATCACAAAGCATAAATTTAATACAATATTATAACGTATTATACACATGTAAAATATTATGAAATATCATAAAATATTATAAAGTATTTTAAGTCATCATACAATATTATAAAAAATCTTAAAATATAGTACAATATTATAAAGTATTATAAAATATCATACAATATTATAAAATATTATACAATATTATGAATATGCAATAAAATGCAATATTATAAAGTATTAAAAATATAATACAATATTATAGAATATAATACAATATTATAAATATTATAAAAGTATACATATTCAAGAAATGAAATATTGATAACGTTTATGGTCGCATATCATTTAGAAATATTTGAATATGTTTATATTTTGTTCGTTGATTTTTTAACTTAGGTTAGTCTTTGTAACTAAAAATTGAAATATGGCCCTGTCTGGTCCTGGAAATGTATCGAAAAAAGGCATTTGTTTTTAATCCAATCGTAAAGCTAAATTTAAGCTTTATATAAGATCAGAAAACACAAGCATGTAAAGCATTCTAAGTCACAAAGTCAAATTATGTACAAATATACATTAACACGAGGTAAAGTACAAGGGTCGGAGGGGGGGGGGGGGGGGGGGGGGGCGTCCTCTGCTAATCCTATAGTAATAGCATATTGTAGTGTCCTAGTGGTGTGGATATCGAAAACTTTTAGGGGAATATGTGTTCAAAATAAGGAAACATGACAAGCCTATCTTATGTAATTGAACTTCCTTTATTACATTTTTACTAGTGAAATATCGAAAACAGATATTTTAACTAGTGAACAATATCACTTTTTCTTATATTTTACACTAGTGAAAATATCACTTATTTGTCCAATCAAAACACTGCTTACAAACGGCAACGGAGAAAAGCAAACGTTGACCCAGTATATTGTGCTATAAAATGTACTTGAGAAATTAAAAAAAATAGATAAGCCTCTACCATGATTACTGAACACACTGTTAGACATCTTCTGTTTATGTTACCATCTAATGAGAAACCTAATTCAATAAATTTGTCACAATAATTGTTATATATATTTATCCCATAACCACGCCGGTTTCACAACTGATATGCCATGTGATAAACTTCGTTACAATGTGTTATTGTTTTTGTTTACAAACTGCAATATGTACGCATTCTCAAAGCCTCAAACTAGTCGCCTCTGACCTTCAACGATTCTGAATGCCTATCCTCAAAAGAGAATCAATGTTTATTCTTTCATAAATTCAAATTCGGTCAAAAAATGTTCTCAATGCCTGCGATAGACACTTGTGAAGTTGTGAACATGACGGCCTGGCTTTTTTGTGTGCAATATACGTGATCCACATAAACTTGCTGTGTTCGCCTGAAACCTGCATTCTACGCATGCGTTGCCGAAATTAACAGACAAATTAACAGATTAAATGTCAACAGCAAGACCCATGGTTAGCTGTGATACATACTATCAATTGATGAAGTTACTTCTGTTTAATTGCAGCAGAGTCGTGATTTATAGGCAAAATATTATTGGATTTCTTATTTAAATGAACCTCAACTCTGCTGTACTCAAAGTTGAAATGTTTCCTAAACACAAACCAGTGTCCAGTTGTTCGAAAGGCTATTAGCTTAATCACTGGATTAGTGAGCATTTTCCTTCTCATTTACTCTAAAACCGATGTATTTAGATTCTTTAAAATATGCAGGCAGGAAATGACTGACAAATGATATAGATTCATTAAATTTTGTCAAGTTAGTTTCACCAGGAATGTTTTATCAGGATTATAGAACTGTTGTTACACTGTGATTAGCCTGATAACCTTTTGAACGACTGGGCCCAGGTGTGAAAAGCTTTGTTAATTGATCATCTAGTCCCCATACAAACATCATTCGCTTCATACAGATAATTATTATTAGTTTGGGTCGTAGATCAGTTGATCAACGATTCAATTTAGAATTGTAATACAACCCGCCGTCAGTGCGTAAAGGTGACACATATCGTGTGTGTTTTAGTATAACATATTGTATACGGAGTTTATACAAACATTACGTGTTTTAGTATAACATATTGTATACGGTGTTTATACAAACATTGCGTGTTTTAGTATAACATATTTTATACGGTGTTTATACAAACATTACGTGTTTTAGTATAACATATTGTATACGGTGTTTATACAAACATTACGTGTTTTAGTATAACATATTGTATACGGTGTTTATACAAACATTGCGTGTTTTAGTATAACATATTGTATACGGAGTTTATACAAACATTGCGTGTGTTAGTATAACATATTTTATACGGTGTTTATACAAACATTACGTGTTTTTAGTATAACATATTTTATACGGTGTTTATACAAACATTGCGTGTTTTAGTATAACATATTGTATACGGTGTTTATACAAACATTGCGTGTTTTAGTATAACATATTGTATACGGTGTTTATACAAACATTGCGTGTTTTAGTATAACATATTGTATACGGTGTTTATACAAACATTGCGTGTTTTAGTATAACATATTGTATACGGTGTTTATACAAACATTGCGTGTTTTAGTATAACATATTGTATACGGTGTTTATACAAACATTACGTGTTTTAGTATAACATATTGTATACGGTGTTTATACAAACATTGCGTGTTTTAGTATAACATATTGTATACGGTGTTTATACAAACATTGCGTGTTTTAGTATAACATATTGTATACGGTGTTTATACAAACATTGCGTGTTTTAGTATAACATATTGTATACGGTGTTTATACAAACATTACGTGTTTTAGTATAACATATTGTATACGGTGTTTATACAAACATTGCGTGTTTTAGTATAACATATTGTATACGGTGTTTATACAAACATTGCGTGTTTTAGTATAACATATTGTATACGGTGTTTATACAAACATTGCGTGTTTTAGTATAACATATTGTATACGGTGTTTATACAAACATTGCGTGTTTTAGTATAACATATTGTATACGGTGTTTATACAAACATTGCGTGTTTTAGTATAACATATTGTATACGGTGTTTATACAAACATTGCGTGTTTTAGTATAACATATTGTATACGGTGTTTATACAAACATTGCGTGTTGATAGTATAACATATTGTATACGGTGTTTATACAAACATTGCGTGTGTTAGTATAACATATTGTATACGGTGTTTATACAAACATTGCGTGTTTTAGTATAACATATTGTATACGGTGTTTATACAAACATTGCGTGTTTTAGTATAACATATTGTATACGGTGTTTATACAAACATTGCGTGTTTTAGTATAACATATTGTATACGGTGTTTATACAAACATTGCGTGTTTTAGTATAACATATTGTATACGGTGTTTATACAAACATTGCGTGTTTTAGTATAACATATTGTATACGGTGTTTATACAAACATTGCGTGTTTTAGTATAACATATTGTATACGGTGTTTATACAAACATTGCGTGTTGATAGTATAACATATTGTATACGGTGTTTATACAAACATTGCGTGTGTTAGTATAACATATTGTATACGGTGTTTATACAAACATTGCGTGTTTTAGTATAACATATTGTATACGGTGTTTATACAAACATTGCGTGTTTTAGTATAACATATTGTATACGGTGTTTATACAAACATTACGTGTTTTAGTATAACATATTGTATACGGTGTTTATACAAACATTGCGTGTTTAGTATAACATATTGTATACGGTGTTTATACAAACATTGCGTGTTTTAGTATAACATATTGTATACGGTGTTTATACAAACATTGCGTGTTTTAGTATAACATATTGTATACGGTGTTTATACAAACATTGCGTGTTTTAGTATAACATATTGTATACGGTGTTTATACAAACATTGCGTGTTTTAGTATAACATATTGTATACGGTGTTTATACAAACATTGCGTGTTTTAGTATAACATATTGTATACGGTAGTTTATACAAACATTGCGTGTTTTAGTATAACATATTGTATACGGTGTTTATACAAACATTGCGTGTTTTAGTATAACATATTGTATACGGTGTTTATACAAACATTGCGTGTTTTAGTATAACATATTGTATACGGTGTTTATACAAACATTACGTGTTTTAGTATAACATATTGTATACGGTGTTTATACAAACATTGCGTGTTTTAGTATAACATATTGTATACGGTGTTTATACAAACATTGCGTGTTTTAGTATAACATATTGTATACGGTGTTTATACAAACATTGCGTGTTTTAGTATAACATATTGTATACGGTGTTTATACAAACATTACGTGTTTTAGTATAACATATTGTATACGGTGTTTATACAAACATTGCGTGTTTTAGTATAACATATTGTATACGGTGTTTATACAAACATTGCGTGTTTTAGTATAACATATTGTATACGGTGTTTATACAAACATTACGTGTTTTAGTATAACATATTGTATACGGTGTTTATACAAACATTGCGTGTTTTAGTATAACATATTGTATACGGTGTTTATACAAACATTGCGTGTTTTAGTATAACATATTGTATACGGTGTTTATACAAACATTGCGTGTTTTAGTATAACATATTGTATACGGTGTTTATACAAACATTGCGTGTTTAGTATAACATATTGTATACGGTGTTTATACAAACATTGCGTGTTTTAGTATAACATATTGTATACGGAGTTTATACAAACATTGCGTGTTTTAGTATAACATATTGTATACGGTGTTTATACAAACATTGCGTGTTTTAGTATAACATATTGTATACGGTGTTTATACAAACATTGCGTGTTTTAGTATAACATATTGTATACGGTGTTTATACAAACATTGCGTGTTTTAGTATAACATATTGTATACGGTGTTTATACAAACATTGCGTGTTTTAGTATAACATATTGTATACGGTGTTTATACAAACATTACGTGTTTTAGTATAACATATTGTATACGGTGTTTATACAAACATTGCGTGTTTTAGTATAACATATTGTATACGGTGTTTATACAAACATTGCGTGTTTTAGTATAACATATTGTATACGGTGTTTATACAAACATTGCGTGTTTTAGTATAACATATTGTATACGGTGTTTATACAAACATTGCGTGTTTTAGTATAACATATTGTATACGGTGTTTATACAAACATTGCGTGTTTTAGTATAACATATTGTATACGGTGTTTATACAAACATTGCGTGTTTTAGTATAACATATTGTATACGGTGTTTATACAAACATTACGTGTTTTAGTATAACATATTGTATACGGTGTTTATACAAACATTGCGTGTTTTAGTATAACATATTGTATACGGTGTTTATACAAACATTGCGTGTTTTAGTATAACATATTGTATACGGTGTTTATACAAACATTGCGTGTTTTAGTATAACATATTGTATACGGTGTTTATACAAACATTGCGTGTTTTAGTATAACATATTGTATACGGTGTTTATACAAACATTGCGTGTTTTAGTATAACATATTGTATACGGTGTTTATACAAACATTGCGTGTTTTAGTATAACATATTGTATACGGTGTTTATACAAACATTGCGTGTTTTAGTATAACATATTGTATACGGTGTTTATACAAACATTGCGTGTTTTAGTATAACATATTGTATACGGTGTTTATACAAACATTGCGTGTTTTAGTATAACATATTGTATACGGTGTTTATACAAACATTGCGTGTTTTAGTATAACATATTGTATACGGTGTTTATACAAACATTACGTGTTTTAGTATAACATATTGTATACGGTGTTTATACAAACATTACGTGTTTTAGTATAACATATTGTATACGGTGTTTATACAAACATTGCGTGTTTTAGTATAACATATTGTATACGGTGTTTATACAAACATTGCGTGTTTTAGTATAACATATTGTATACGGTGTTTATACAAACATTGCGTGTTTTAGTATAACATATTGTATACGGAGTTTATACAAACATTACGTGTTTTAGTATAACATATTGTATACGGTGTTTATACAAACATTGCGTGTTTTTAGTATAACATATTGTATACGGTGTTTATACAAACATTGCGTGTTTTAGTATAACATATTGTATACGGTGTTTATACAAACATTGCGTGTTTTAGTATAACATATTGTATACGGTGTTTATACAAACATTGCGTGTTTTAGTATAACATATTGTATACGGTGTTTATACAAACATTGCGTGTGTTAGTATAACATATTGTATACGGTGTTTATACAAACATTGTGTGTTTTAGTATAACATATTGTATACGGTGTTTATACTAACATTGCGTGTGTTAGTATAACATATTGTATACGGTGTTTATACAAACATTACGTGTTTTAGTATAACATATTGTATACGGAGTTTATACAAACATTGCGTGTTTTAGTATAACATATTGTATACGGTGTTTATACAAACATTACGTGTTTTAGTATAACATATTGTATACGGTGTTTATACAAACATTGCGTGTTTTAGTATAACATATTGTATACGGAGTTTATACAAACATTGCGTGTTTTAGTATAACATATTGTATACGGAGTTTATACAAACATTGCGTGTTTTTAGTATAACATATTGTATACGGTGTTTATACAAACATTACGTGTTTGTAGTATAACATATTGTATACGGAGTTTATACAAACATTGCGTGTTTTAGTATAACATATTGTATACGGTGTTTATACAAACATTGCGTGTTTTAGTATAACATATTGTATACGGTGTTTATACAAACATTGCGTGTTTTAGTATAACATATTGTATACGGTGTTTATACAAACATTGCGTGTGTTAGTATAACATATTGTATACGGTTTTTATACAAACATTGCGTGTTTTAGTATAACATATTGTATACGGTGTTTATACTAACATTGCGTGTGTTAGTATAACATATTGTATACGGTGTTGATACAAACATTGCGTGTTAGTATAACATATTGTATACGGTGTTTATACAAACATTGCGTGTTTTAGTATAACATATTGTATACGGAGTTTATACAAACATTGCGTGTGTTAGTATAACATATTGTATACGGTGTTTATACAAACATTGCGTGTGTTAGTATAACATATTGTATACGGTGTTTATACAAACATTGCGTGTTTTAGCATTATATATGTGTGCTTATATTATTTGATTATTTTGCTATTTATCTCTCAGTACCATATTTCTAACCGTTGGGTTACACCAATTCAGGTCCGGCAGATATTTCTAACCGTTAAATATTTGACAAATAATGGCTATGTAGCTGTGTTTCGACATTTTAATGAAACCCCATGCGTCCATGCGTGAAATGAGATATGAGACTTTAGTGAATTACTTTTCCATTAACATATTTCACAACTGCCTTGGCTGGGATTTGACTCGGCGAATGTCATTATCATCAATTAAACTGACAGGTGTCAATCATATTATCTATTGCGTCGGCTGGCAACTGTTGATGTCTTTTATTTTAAAAAAATCGCGTCATTTGGAAATGTTCCGTAAAACGGAGCTTCCACTTAGTCCCAACATCTTTAATTGGCTCGGCCGAAATAATCGAGTGAGGTTATTTTATCTCTGCGAGAGAGTTTCTAAACTAACCCATATGACTAAATATTGCTAAATGAAGTCGAGGAAACAGTGGTGAAATATTCGATTTCTCCAGTTTCTTATACACAATGAGACTTCAGTTAGAAATATCTGCCGGGCCTGAATTGGTGAAGAGAAAATAATATAGAGTTGTATTAAAAGAGCGTAAAAGGTGCGAGAATATGGTTACAAAAATTGGTGTACAAATGACTATAAGTATCAATTAACCTTTAAATAATTAAATTATTCTTTGTCATTTGATATATTCATTTTTTGTTTCAGATACGAAACCGGACAGATTTCAGTCATCGGTTAGGAGAAGAGTGATGATCAAGGGAGACAATCCACAACTGAGACTGTCCTTGTTTAACTCGATACAAACCTAAAGTGAAAACCACATTTCAGCCAATAAATATAGACACGACTTTCTGTAGTTGTGGTGCTTAACATGTTTTCTTTCCTTTAGAGTGAAGCGCCAAAATAAAACACTAAGATTTCATTAGTACAGTTAAAACAAATCGTAATTGAAAAAGATAACAAATCTTAACAGATCACCAAAAAAATGATAAACAAATAGATAAATAAAAATAAAATCCCAACAGATCAACAAAAAAAGGAATGTCTCGCGTAATAAGCCAAAGCAACTTCTTGAACAGTTTGATCGTGACCTTTGACCTTTAACGATGGTCGAATGACTCCTGTTTTTATTAAGGGTAAGCCTCTCTCTCTCTATTTTTAGTTTATGAGACGATTTACAAACTGCCCAATCGGATTTATGATCTCATACATTAAACAAAATCAAATGTTGATTCTTAATTCTACAACATTTTCTTTCAACAGCAACATTACTCATAAAGTCATATGCATATAATACCCTGTCTATTCTACGTTCATACTCAACATTATTTTGACGATAAGAGCCGTCGAAACACAGCTAAACCCCGCCCACTTTCTCTTTGATCACAAAACAATGATCTCGCTTTTGAAATGTTATTTCATTTACATAATATTACAACACTTTATTTATTACAACGATTTCACTGTTGGCCTAGAAGTAAGATAAATAATTCCATGTTGATATGAAAATTAGACATGATAGTTGTTAGTAATTTAATACTGACACGTGGTTTACGGAAAGAAGTCCGCCAATATTTATACTGTATACCTGGTATTTTTCGCCCCAGGTTATTTTCGCCCTTGAGCAACACAAAAGATATTCGCCCCGTTTTAATTTCGCCCTAAACTACTTTTAAGAAATGTATTTACCTCGTTCAAAATCGGAAAATTCCGTTCGGAATTCTCGATACAATTGCACTCGGAACACTCGGGATTTATCCAGTTCCCCCATTTTCTTTTCTTCGCATATCCCGCTGAGGTGTGAAATGTAATCAGGTGTGAAATATACAACGTTTACCTGTGTTCAGATTTACTTTAGCCTATATTGATGTAAGGTCATGAGGTATACAGTATATATTCATGCGCGGCGAACTGGGTCACGTTCTTCACTCAAGCTATTTAGAGATCAACATACTTCCTCACACGTGGGTTATAGATTCAGAAGCAATGGTAATTTTAAATAATTCCTCTTAACTTTAATCCATAATGTAACGAAGAAATATCAACTAGCTCAGAAGAAAAACATCTAAGCTAGTCCCCTCCAAAATCTTTCTCCTGAGGAAAAACTACCTGGCCCGTTGGTGCCAGTAAGGAAATAAGTGAATACAACATATCTTAAAAGAGAAGACGCAATCAGAACTTAAACCTTTAAGAAAAATCACCATCATTTAAAAGGTGATTTAGAAACACTATCATATAGATAAACAATGCCTCCAAAAGGTCACTGGTCCGTTCGGAACATAAGTTACTGATGTTAAACTTCTGTGATCGAAAATCCAAACAAACGTTCTCACTCAAGCTATACGAGACAACATTATTCTATACAAAAAGACATAAGTCGGATAAACAGAAAATTTGTGTTACTTTTTCAGTAGGATATGTAAACTGTACTACATCTATAATCATCAAATGTTCCAATTCTCGGGAATGAGTAGTTCATGGAAATCTATATCGATCTCCCTGAGAATCTGAATGAAATGATCAATTTAAACACAGACAGTAACTGAGTCTGGTCTAATTTCCCGGCAGACTTTTAACTGACGCTAACTTTTTGTGAACATAGGACTGTGTTGGGGCATATCTCTCAAGTACCGTGTGTGAGTGTAATGACTCGATATATACCATATTTCTCCAATACAGCTACAATCTTTGTAGCTATGGTAACCGGATATATACCTGAGACTAAGGGCACTTACAGTGACTGGATATATACCATATCTCTCCAAGGCCTCTAAGTTCTTTGTAACTATGGCAACCGGGTAAATACCTGAGACTAAGGGTACTTACAGTGACTGGATATATACCATGTCTCTCCAAGGCCTCTAAGTTCTTTGTAACTATGGTAACGAAATATATACCTGAGCAATAATGATAACTGGATATACTGTAAGATTTGTTACTTTAGTGACCGGATATTAAGCATGCCTTTCTCTGGGACAATACCTCTCTTTAGACAATAGAAATATCTTTAATGCAATAGACAATGGTACGACATTCCTAGCACAAACGCCCTATAACTGTTGCCCAGATGTACCGCGTCGGTTGATACCCCTAAGTGGGCGGGTCCAGGAGATACCAATTGTGTGAGAATTGTTGCTAGTGTGGTGAACCACTGTTCTGTTGTGTGTTATGTTACCTGTCGTTCCGGACTGTCCGTCTTCCACTTTGTTTATTAGCCTCAACGTCAGGTAGACGTTTGTAAGTAATATACACCTAGGAGGTTTAGAAGCGTTCTAAAGATCCTGATTTTATAATAGGTGGCGCTAGTTTCCCTTTCGCGAGAGTATAAAAGGCGGCGGTCGAAATTAGATAGTGTTCACTTCTTCGTCTGACACGAACGAGATAAGGCCGGGCAAAAAGGTATTAGCAAAGATATAGACGTGCCTGAACAAGGCTTCCCTATATCAAAGTACTGTATTGTGTATGTAATAACTTACGGTAGAGTACGGAGGTAGATGTGCCTGAGTAAGGCTTCCCTTCTCCGTGGGGACTCTAGTTAGTCTATGTGATCGGTACATCACATACGTTGTAAGTTTATCAATATCAATAGCCTTGGGTCTGCTCGTGGTTTATAAGAAAGTGTCTTAGAGCACAGAGTGTGGTACGTTCATGCCTAACGTTAATTATATGCTAGGGAGTACTCAGTGAGTGCTCGGTATTTTGAGTGCTCGGTAGCAGTGAGTACTCAGTGAAGTGAGCGCTCGGTAAAAGTGAGCACTCGGTCATAGTGAGTGCTCACTCGGTCAAGGAGTGTTGAAACTCTCTTACCCTCATAGTAATTAAGGATTCAATAAAGTTATGTTGAGGTGTATGGGGGTATAAACCTCAATAGGTCTTGAGACAAATTTATTATGAACTGCTTCGCAGTTCATAAAATTTGTCTCAAGACCTATTGAGGTTTATACCCCCATATTTATATTTATATGTTTTTGATATTTGGTACAATATTTTGTCTTTGACAAATAGGGACTTGTGCAAGTCTACCGCAGAACTTACCGAAATGTACGTCATCACTCTTCGTCTACATATGGTTAATACTTTTAGGATTTCTTTCGTGAACAAACTTAATAGCGAATTAAAACAAATATTAGTTTTAAAGGAATTTATTTCATATAAATATGATCACTTTTGAAAAGGAATTAAAAAAAATATAGTCCGAGCTCAACAAATGTATTCCTACGCCGGACTTGATATAGTTCATTGAAAAATGACTCGAGTTAACTGTGGTAGGTTCATTGAGTCTGAATTGAGTGGAAATATAAATATTTATAGTTGTATAATGTGATATTACCCTGAATAAACCCCAGATAGGGAAGATTCATTTTGGTCAGGGAGCACTCATTATTTCATGTAGGATATTATTCTGTTCTGTTAATATAAATAGCTCTCTGTTTAGGTATATTTGTATTTCTACTGTAGGATTACTCAGAGGAACTGATCAATCATTGTGTTATATTTCAACTGTATAGCTAGTTGGTACTTTATGAATATTACATAAACACAGCCAGGTCAGCTGTATATTTCTGTATATTTTTGCACTGAGGACTCGAGTAACACTAATTATATGTATTATATGTTAGACAATATGGATCATCAGTAGTGACTGATACGGACCCTGTAAACGTCACACTGTCTCCGCAATATCAACATCAAATATCTTAACATTACTCTATCGATTGTGCCTCGGGAAAGTTCCATCCAGTGTCAGTCATGAATCAGGTGGTTCGTCAATTGACACGTAAATATATACCCGGACACATATGAAGCAACTCTCACTCTCTGGATATTTGTTTACACTGTTGACGGGTAACTTCTGTGGACGGACGTAACACGTGATTATCCCAACAACCAATACGGTAGGGATAATATTGTGATATAAACTATATAACTTTTCACAATTATATATATGTCAAAACTTTCATTCATTAATTTCCATGCCTCAAACATATAACGCTTTGGTGAGAGAAAATGGCCGTTTTCGTTTTTGAGGTCCAAACGGACGGACCAGATGGACCGGTGTTGTTCGTTTATTAAATAAAGACGGACAAGATGATTTTATAATGTTTTCAGACGAGCCTTGACAAAGACATTCAAGGACTGTATTAACATTTGCAGGTTTGAAACATTACATTTAAAACTGACGAACCTGTTTGCTCGCATACACGAAGAGGCCCAAAACCTTCGCGGGGTTAGCGATTGGTACCGTTACAAGCATTTCTGTGATCTAAAGACGATCTGAAAAACGCTTGTTCACCATCATGGCTACCACAGAGGAGACAGTTTACGTTTGTTTTATGTGCATGGCTGGGCTTGTGATTGTAACAGGAAATAGCTTTCTGATATACATCATGTGTACCAAACGTAGTCTGAGAAATGTCAGCAACTTCTACATGACCTCTATGTCCATCGCCGATACAGGTGTGGGGATATTTGTCATCACAGCTATTGTCATCACCATCACAAGAGTCCCGGTACCGGACGGATGGTGCTATTTCTCCCCTTATTTCGAACTCGCAACCTTGTCTGCTGGGATATTCTCATCTTTACTGATATCTTACGATCGCCATATTGCCGTCTCTATGGCAATGACGTACCGCCCGACAAAACGGGCGGCGACCATATACTTGTTGACGGTGTGGATCTCAGCGTTTGTTTATAGTTTACGTATATTTCTGCAATACGAAGTCGCTAAGATATTGAAAAGTAATTCTGTTTTAGCAGAGGAAGACGACGAAAATGCCACAACCTTTACCGACGACGATGAATACCAAAGCGGATTTTGTAATGTGTTAGTTGAGGCAGATTATAATGATTTGATCTTCAGATGTGTCGATTTCGTCGTCCTTTTCATCATCCCAATCGCTTGTATGGTTTACTGGTACAAAGGAATAATAAAGAAGCTATGGGCTGTTAATATCACAACGACGTCAAACCTACAGAAGAAAAGGAGAGTCATCAAACTTCTCATCATCAACATCGTCGTCTTTTTCATCTGTTGGATCCCTTTCTATTTGTCTGACATCATCAGCGACACCTACGCAGTAGTGATTAGCAACAAAGACGGCGGCTATGAAGAAAGTGAAAGTTCACAGCCCATCCGACTCTGTCTTATCTTTATTGCAGTGTCGCATAGTTATTTACACCCAATCATATTTTTATCCTTCCATGCCGA
Organism: Pecten maximus; assembly: GCF_902652985.1. Lineage (NCBI taxonomy): Eukaryota > Metazoa > Mollusca > Bivalvia > Pectinida > Pectinidae > Pecten > Pecten maximus. The sequence continues at coordinate 2,075,998 of NC_047032.1, read as the reverse complement.
TATCAAAGCGGAAGTGATGTCAACAGTTATATTCAAGTGCTTTTTTTCAAGGCGCGTGCGCGATGAAGGACAGAATGAGCAGAGAGCAAACACTATCCGTTAACGGCTCTAGCCTACATATCATAGAATAAAAATTATTTCAAGAAAACAATTCTTAACCAGTATAAATAATCGGATACCAGTTTGACCGGCCTTGCACGCAGACAGCGGGATTTCATTTCCGAGAGTCGATGTGACAAAGAATGTTGGACAAAGTGTTCTCTTCTATCCAACACATCTGATTATGATATTAAGTTTTCTGAAACTGAAGTAACAGTATTTGTGGTCGAGCCAGACCACTGAGTATAGAAAATACCACGCGGTACGGTAGCGTTGCTTGGCAACATTCTTTTGCATCCAAATATTTCAAAACTATTATTCGACTAATTTGATATCAATAGTTGTTTTTGTTAAACTAGGAAGGACAAAATATCACACCACAAGGAAAGATAATCATAATGATGGAAGAAAAGTCAGTGTCGAAAACTTGGAAAAGAATAATTTTGTTTGGTATCTTGGCAATTGGTACCCGAGTATATGTACATTCACAAAACAATACGGTGATAGAAATAGTCTCCATTGACAAGCAGACATTCCGAAAACTGGACAGCTGCCAGCTGGGGTTTCTTCCCTCTAGTCGACATCCCAAAGAATGTCCGACAAAATGTTTTCTTCTGTCTGCACGACTTTAATAAACTTGTTTGTGATTATAAAGTTTTCTGATGTTGGAGTATGGAGTGTCTCTGATGTTGGAGTATGGAGCGTCTCTGATGTTGGAGTATGGAGTGTCTCTGGTGTTGGAGTATGGAGTGTCTCTGATGTTGGAGTATGGAGTGTCTCTGATGTTGGAGTATGGAGTGTCTCTGGTGTTGGAGTATGGAGTGTCTCTGATGTTGGAGTATGGAGTGTCTCTGATGTTGGAGTATGGAGTGTCTCTGATGTTGGAGTATGGAGTGTCTCTGATGGAGTATGGAGTGTCTCTGATGTTGGAGTATGGAGCGTCTCTGATGTTGGAGTATGGAGTGTCTCTTGTGTTGGAGTATGGAGTGTCTCTGATGTTGGAGTATGGAGTGTCTCTGATGTTGGAGTATGGAGTGTCTCTGGTGTTGGAGTATGGAGTGTCTCTGATGTTGGAGTATGGAGTGTCTCTGATGTTGGAGTATGGAGTGTCTCTGATGGAGTATGGAGTGTCTCTGATGTTGGAGTATGGAGCGTCTCTGATGTTGGAGTATGGAGTGTCTCTGGTGTTGGAGTATGGAGTGTCTCTGATGTTGGATTATGGAGTGTCTCTGATGTTGGAGTATGGAGTGTCTCTGGTGTTGGAGTATGGAGTGTCTCTGATGTTGGAGTATGGAGTGTCTCTGATGTTGGAGTATGGAGTGTCTCTGATGTTGGAGTATGGAGTGTCTCTGATGTTGGAGTATGGAGTGTCTCTGATGTTGGAGTATGGAGTGTCTCTGGTGTTGGAGTATGGAGTGTCTCTGATGTTGGAGTATGGAGTGTCTCTGATGTTGGAGTATGGAGTGTCTCTGATGTTGGAGTATGGAGTGTCTCTGATGTTGGAGTATGGAGTGTCTCTGATGTTGGAGTATGGAGTGTCTCTGATGTTGGAGTATGGAGTGTCTCTGATGTTGGAGTATGGAGTGTCTCTGATGTTGGAGTATGGAGTGTCTCTGATGTTGGAGTATGGAGCGTCTCTGATGTTGGAGTATGGAGTGTCTCTGATGTTGGAGTATGGAGTGTCTCTGATGTTGGAGTATGGAGTGTCTCTGATGTTGGAGTATGGAGCGTCTCTGATGTTGGAGTATTGAGTGTCTCTGATGTTGGAGTATGGAGTGTCTCTGATGTTGGAGTATGGAGTGTCTCTGATGTTGGAGTATGGAGTGTCTCTGATGTTGGAGTATGGAGTGTCTCTGATGTTGGAGTATGGAGCGTCTCTGATGTTGGAGTATGGAGTGTCTCTGATGTTGGAGTATGGAGTGTCTCTGATGTTGGAGTATGGAGTGTCTCTGATGTTGGAGTATGGAGTGTCTCTGATGTTGGAGTATGGAGCGTCTCTGATGTTGGAGTATGGAGCGTCTCTGATGTTGGAGTATGGAGTGTCTCTGATGTTGGAGTATGGAGTGTCTCTGATGTTGGAGTATGGAGTGTCTCTGGTGTTGGAGTATGGAGTGTCTCTGATGTTGGAGTATGGAGTGTCTCTGATGTTGGAGTATGGAGTGTCTCTGATGTTGGAGTATGGAGTGTCTCTGATGTTGGAGTATGGAGCGTCTCTGATGTTGGAGTATGGAGTGTCTCTGATGTTGGAGTATGGAGCGTCTCTGATGTTGGAGTATGGAGTGTCTCTGATGTTGGAGTATGGAGTGTCTCTGATGTTGGAGTATGGAGCGTCTCTGATGTTGGAGTATTGAGTGTCTCTGATGTTGGAGTATGGAGTGTCTCTGATGTTGGAGTATGGAGTGTCTCTGATGTTGGAGTATGGAGTGTCTCTGATGTTGGAGTATGGAGCGTCTCTGATGTTGGAGTATGGAGTGTCTCTGATGTTGGAGTATGGAGTGTCTCTGATGTTGGAGTATGGAGTGTCTCTGATGTTGGAGTATGGAGCGTCTCTGATGTTGGAGTATGGAGTGTCTCTGATGTTGGAGTATGGAGTGTCTCTGATGTTGGAGTATGGAGTGTCTCTGATGTTGGAGTATGGAGTGTCTCTGGTGTTGGAGTATAGAGTGTCTCTGATGTTGGAGTATGGAGTGTCTCTGGTGTTGGAGTATGGAGTGTCTCTGGTGTTGGAGTATGGAGTGTCTCTGATGTTGGAGTATGGAGTGTCTCTGGTGTTGGAGTATGGAGTGTCTCTGGTGTTGGAGTATGGAGTGTCTCTGATGTTGGAGTATGGAGTGTCTCTGATGTTGGAGTATGGAGTGTCTCTGATGTTGGAGTATGGAGTGTCTCTGATGTTGGAGTATGGAGTGTCTCTGGTGTTGGAGTATGGAGTGTCTCTGATGTTGGAGTATGGAGTGTCTCCGATGTTGGAGTATGGAGTGTCTCCGATGTTGGAGTATGGAGTGTCTCTGATGTTGGAGTATGGAGTGTCTCTGATGTTGGAGTATGGAGTGTCTCTGATGTTGGAGTATGGAGCGTCTCTGGTGTAACAATACTGGTGGGAACAGGAAAACACGCGAAACGGCAGCGTTGCCTAGCAACCATTTGTATCCAAGCATTCCAAATCTATCACTCAACCAATTCGATAAAATAGTCTTTTTCTAAACAAAAAAGGGAGAGGTATTCGGTTTTAAATCATATGGCTGATGTAGAGTTTTCCAGTTGAAGAGGATGTTCTTACAAATGTGTAATGAATGGAATCGCAGGTTGATATCAAATTAAGTCGTAATGACTTCAGCGATGTATTTTTTGCCCCGGATATGACGCGACATGTGGCGTTACTGGTCAAGATGAAGTATGTGATTGGTCAATGTAGCGGTAAATGCAAAATGCAGATATGCAGTTAAAAACGAAACAAAGTTAAGATTGAATGCAAGCTGAATAGGTGGATGTATTTTTTCAAACGACACATTAATAGATTTAAAATCCTGATTCAAATGCAGTCTTTTTTTTCACCAACAATGATTCAAACTGATATAATTTTGTTATCCGTGCTGAAATGCATTATCTCGTTAATTTATTTCACCAGCAGTTTTATATCATAACCACCAGCATTAAACCTATGCCGTTTATCTTTTTTTTAAAGATATTTCTTGTTGGTTTTGCGATGATCTTGCGGCGGCATACGACTTCCTTCCGGTTGCGCAATGTACTGAATATTATTGGCACTACAAATTAAGGTTCTAAAAAAACACTGTCTTAACAGAGTTTTAACACATATTTACAGATTTGACAAGTCAGTTCACACGATGCTGACGGAGTCATCTTTGTTTTATGACACGATTTTATTTTATTATTGTTCTTTTAAATGCTTACACTTTCGATTAGACTAAATATATGTGGATTTCGGACTCCATTAAAAGCTAGTTTGGCTCCCCCTTATCTGTGTCAGGACAGGTATGCTTCGTGAGATGTTTTATAGTTTGTTGTCCAACATAACAGGTCATTTAGCTGTCACTTTGTACGTGTGAGCCTTTCAAAATTCAGTGACATGATGTACTTTACACATCCTTCTCAATAATGAAATAACTGTTAAGGTTATTTATTTTCCGTCGAAAATTGATGAGAATTGTTAATGAGATGTAGTTTTATCGTTTCTAAATTAGTACCTCGATTTAACGATTTCTCTTGCTACTTTTTCGTATTTTGTTTTTGGTTTTTTAATACAAAACGCTGTGACATTTGCCTATAATTATCGGACGGGTGTATATTGGGCAAGAATTTTCCCTCGCTTTTCGAGTCAAAATTACGGTTTCGTTATTATGTCGGTATTCTCTGTTGTTTTTTTTGAGTTAGAATTACGGTTTCGTTATTTAAGGATTAATATCAATTATTTTTTCTGTTATACAGTCATAACAGAAAAAACTGGAGTGTACTCTAAATAAACCGCGAAGCGGTTTATGAAGAGAGTACACTCCAGTTTTTTATGTTATGACTGTATAACAGAAAAAATAATTAATGTTAATCCTTATAATTTAATTTCGTCTTATACACACCAAGATATTTCACTTTCTTTGGCGAACTCTTTTCTGTGATAAATTATTACGCAACGTCATCAGCCAATCAAAAATGACATTACATTTCGCAACGTCAAAAATTTTGTTATGGAGGTATAACAAAATTATTTCAGCCAATGAAAATGCGTGTTTCATACAAAATTAAATTATGATGTCGGTATTCTCTGTTGTTTTTTAGTTAGAATTACGGTTTCGTTATTATGTCGGTATTCTCTGTTGTTTTTTAGTTAGAATTACAGTTTCGTTATTATGTCGATATTCTCTGTTGTTTTTGAGTTAGAATTACGGTTTCGTTATTATGTCGGTATTCTCTGTTGTTTTTGAGTTAGAATTACAGTTTCGTTATTATGTCGGTATTCTCTGTTGTTTTTGAGTTAGAATTATGGTTTCGTTATTATGTCGGTATTCTCTGTTGTTTTTGAGTTAGAATTACGATTTCGTTATTATGTCGGTATTCTCTGTTGTTTTTGAGTTAGAATTACGGTTTCGTTATTATGTCGGTATTCTCTGTTGTTTTTGAGTTCGAATTACGGTTTCGTTATTATGTCGGTATTCTCTGTTGTTTTTGAGTTAGAATTACGGTTTCGTTATTATGTCGGTTTTCTCTGTTGTTTTTTAGTTAGAATTACGGTTTCGTTATTATGTCGGTATTCTCTGTTGTTTTTTAGTTAGAATTACGGTTTCGTTATTATGTCGGTATTCTCTGTTGTTGTTTTTAGTTAGAATTACGGTTTCGTTATTATGTCGGTATTCTCTGTTGTTTTTGAGTTACAATTACGATTTCGTTATTATGTCGGTATTCTCTGTTGTTTTAGTTAGAATTACTGTTTCGTTATTATGTCGGTATTCTCTGTTGTTTTAGTTAGAATTACGGTTTCGTTATTATGTCGGTATTCTCTGTTGTTTTTTTAGTTAGAATTACGGTTTCGTTATTATGTCGGTATTCTCTGTTGTTTTTGAGTTAGAATTACGATTTCGTTATTATGTCGGTATTCTCTGTTGTTTTTGAGTTAGAATTACGATTTCATTATTATGTCGGTATTCTCTGTTGTTTTTGAGCCAGAATAAAAGTTTCGTTATTATGTCGGTATTCTCTGTTGTTTGTTTTTAGTTAGAATTACGGTTTCATTATTATGTCGGTATTCTCTGTTGCTTTTGAGTTAGAATTACGGTTTCGTTATTATGTCGGTATTCTCTGTTATTTTGAGTTAGAATTACGATTTCGTTATTATGTCGGTATTCTCTGTTGTTTTTGAGTCAGAATAAAAGTTTCGTTATTATGTCGGTATTCTCTGTTGTTTTTTAGTTAAAATTACGGTTTCATTATTATGTCGGTATTCTCTGTTGTTTTTGCATTAGAATTACGGTTTTGTTATGTCGGTATTCTCTGTTGTTTTTAAGTTAGAATTACGGTTTTGTTATTATGTCGGTATTCTCTATTGTTTTTGAGTTAGAATGATGGTTTTGTTATTATGTTGGTATTCTCTGTTGTTTTTGAGTTAGAATTACGGTTTTGTCATTATGTCGGTATTCTCTGTTATTTTTTAGTTAGAATTACGATTTCGTTATTATGTCGGTATTCTCTATTGTTTTTTAGTTAGAATTACAGTTTCGTTATTATGTCGGTATTCTCTGTTGTTTTTGAGTTAGAGTTACAGTTTCGTTATTATGTCGGTATTCTCTGTTGTTTTTTAGTTAGAATTATGGTTTCGTTATTATGTCGATATTCTCTGTTGTTTTTGAGTTAGAATTACGATTTCGTTATTATGTCGGTATTCTATGTTGTTTTTGAGTTAGAGTAACAGTTTCGTTATTATGTCGGTATTCTCTGTATTTTTTAGTTAGAATTACGGTTTCGTTATTATGTCGGTATTCTCTGTTGTTTTTTAGTTAGAATTATGGTTTCGTTATTATGTCGATATTCTCTGTTGTTTTTGAGTTAGAATTACGATTTCGTTATTATGTCGGTATTCTATGTTGTTTTTGAGTTAGAGTAACAGTTTCGTTATTATGTCGGTATTCTCTGTATTTTTTAGTTAGAATTACGGTTTCGTTATTATGTCGGTATTCTCTGTTGTTTTTGAGTTAGAGTTACAGTTTCGTTATTATGTCGGTATTCTCTGTTATTTTTGAGTTAGAATTACAGTTTCGTTATTATGTCGGTATTCTCTGTTATTTTTGAGTTAGAATTACTGTTTCGTTATTATGTCGGTATTCTCTGTTGTTTTTTAGTTAGAATTATGGTTTCATTATAATGTCGATATTCTCTGTTGTTTTTGAGTTAGAATTACGATTTCGTTATTATGTCGGTATTCTCTGTTGTTTTTGAGTTAGAATTACGATTTCGTTATTATGTCGGTATTCTCTGTTATAAGGTCACCTGAGACGAAGTCTCAGTTGACCTATTGCAATCGCCTTTTGTCCGACGTCGTGCGTCGTGCGTCGTCCGTCGTGAGTCGTAAACAATTTACATTTTCAACTTCTTCTTAAAAACTGCTGAACCAAATTCAATGAAATTTTACAAGAAGCTTCCATGGCTGAGGGTGAACCAAAATTGTGAATTATATGGTCCCCACCCCCCAGGGGCCTGAGGGGCGGGGCAAAAAAAGGGTCAAATTGACTAAAACTTCAAAAATCTTCTTCTCTACTCTCAGATAAGGTGGAATCAAACACTCTTCATAGATGAAAGGGTCTTAAGGTGCTTTACCAAAATTGTGAATTTCATGACCCTGGGGTCTCACGTTTGCCCCTGGGGAGGGGGTAAACTTTGCTATAGTTTATATAGGGAAATCACATTTTTGACTATTATTTGTTGGATTTTTATTGGAATTCATTCTAACTTGTATCAAATTATCAGCATGGGAAGACACTTTGATGGTATGTACATGTTGGCCCTAGTTGACCCCCAGGGGCTGGTGGGCGGGGCCAAAAAGGGTCAAATTGACTAAAATTTCAAAATCTTCTTCTCTACTCTCAGATATGGTAGAATCAAATACTCTACATAGATGGAAGGGTCTTAAGGTGCTTTACCAAAATTGTGAATTTCATGACCCTGGGTCTCATGTTTGCCCCTGGGGAGGGGGTAAACTTTACTATAGTTTATATAGGGAAATCACATTTTTTGACTATTATTTGTTGAATTTTTATTGGAATTCATTCTAACTTCGTTAACATTATCAGCTTGGGATGACAGTTTGATGGTATGTACATGTTGGCCCTGACTGACCCCCAGGGGCTGATGGGAGGGGCCAAAAAGGGTCAAATTAACAGAAATTTTAAAAATCTTCTTCTTACAGCCCATTTAAGGTAGAATTAAATACTCTTCACAGATCGAAGGGTCTTAAGGTGCTTTACCATAATTGTGAATTTCCTAGCCCTGGGGTCTCGCGTTTGCCCCATGGGAGGGGATAAACTTTACTATAGTTATAGGGAAATCACATTTTTGACTATCGTTTGTTTTATTTGTTTTTAAATTCATTCTTTCATTCAAATTTACTGAAATATTTCAAAAATCAGGTGACCGTTAAGGCCCATGGGCCTCTTGTTTTTTCGTTAGAATTACGATTTCGTTATTATGTCGGTATTCTCAGTTGTTTTTGAGTTAGAATTACGGTTTCGTTATTATGTCGGTATTCTCTGTTGTTTTTGAGTTAGAATTACGGTTTCGTTATTATGTCGGTATTCTCTATTGTTTTTGAGTTAGAATTACAGTTTCGTTATTATGTCGGTATTCTCTGTTGTTTTTGAGTTAGAATTACAGTTTCGTTATTATGTCGGTATTCTCTGTTATTTTTTAGTTAGAGTTACAGTTTCGTTATTATGTCGGTACTCTCTGTTGTTTTTTAGTTAGAATTACAGTTTCGTTATTATGTCGGTATTCTCTGTTGTTTTTGAGTTAGAGTTACAGTTTCGTTATTATGTCGGTATTCTCTGTTGTTTTGAGTTAGAATTACAGTTTCGTTATTATGTCGGTATTCTCTGTTGTTTTTTAGTTAGAATTATGGTTTCGTTATTATGTCGGTATTCTCTGTTGTTTTTTAGTTAGAATTACGGTTTTGTTATTATGTCGGTATTCTCTGTTGTTTTAGAGTTAGAATTACAGTTTCGTTATTATGTCGGTATTCTCTGTTATTTTAGTTAGAATTACGGTTTCGTTATTATGTCGGTATTCTCTGTTGTTTTTGAGTTAGAGTTACAGTTTCGTTATTATGTCGGTATTCTCTGTTGTTTTTGAGTTAGAATTACGGTTTCGTTATTATGTCGATATTCTCTGTTGTTTTTTAGTTAGAATTACATTTTCGTTATTATGTCGGTATTCTCTGTTGTTTTTGAGTTAGAATTACGGTTTCGTTATTATGTCGATATTCTCTGTTGTTTTTTAGTTAGAATTACAGTTTCGTTATTATGTCGGTATTCTCTGTTGTTTTTGAGTTAGAATTACGGTTTCGTTATCATGTCGGTATTCTCTGTTGTTTTTGTCCTCGTTTTGACGATTTAGAGTTAGAATTACGGTTTCGTTATTATGTCGGTATTCTCTGTTGTTTTTAGTTAGAATTACGATTTCGTTATCATGTCGGTATTCTCTGTTGTTTTTGTCCTCGTTTTGACGATTTAGAGTAAGAATTACGGTTTCGTTATTATGTCGGTATTCTCTGTTGTTTTTGAGTTAGAATTACGGTTTCGTTATTATGTCGATATTCTCTGTTGTTTTTTAGTTAGAATTACATTTTCGTTATTATGTCGGTATTCTCTGTTGTTTTTGTCCTCGTTTTGACGATTTAGAGTAAGAATTACGGTTTCGTTATTATGTCGGTATTCTCTGTTGTTTTAGTTAGAATTACGGTTTCGTTATTATGTCGGTATTCTCTGTTGTTTTTTAGTTAGAATTACGGTTTCGTTATTATGTCGGTATTCTCTGTTGTTTCCACACCAGGGTACTCTTGATAATCTAACGTGTAATTATCGTTACTATAATGTGATATCTCGTAAAATCTATAGGAAGTAATCCGTATTGTAACGTACCTTATAAACAATTGATGTTGTAAATGGAGACATTTTTATATATATGTGAAAATGAACATTTGTGTCTCACAGGCTAGCAATGGATGCCATTATTAGGAACTGCGAAGGGTGATAACTCTAATTGCAAATATGAAAAAACTACAAAAAATAAATTATGTTGCTTCCTAGCATCAACTTACTAATACAAAAAAAAGTAGTCTTCATTATGATCAATTGAATGATATTCTAGGAATAATTTTTAATATGTGAAAATGAAAAAAAAACATATGTATGAATTATACAAGATAAGATTCTTAAACAGTAACAAGATGTCACACAAAGAACAATGTCATTGACAACACTGCCAACATGAACACATATGAAAATACCAGTATTGGGAACTCATTACTTTGAAGACAGATGGCTTAAATACCCATTATTGGTTGTTGTTGTTTTTTTTTTTAATAAATGTCCGTGACTAGAACATATAAAAAGAAAGTTAAAATTATCTTCAATGATCTTCAATGTGACATCGCGTTGTGTCCCTGTTTGCTGGCGATATATATATAGTAACATGTATGTTGTTCAGTGAGGTAGCCACCAACTACTACATGATGACCTCGTCCCAGCATGACCCTGACTGTTCAAAATACGATGTAGCGATATTCTAATATCTAATGTTTAACACCCTTCCATGTCAATGTATGTGCCTTTCTCAGCCTATCAGTTCTAATGAGCAATCCCCAACGGGCTCAAAACGCCTTAAAATGTGACATTTCGTCACGTTAGATAGCAATATACCGTATTTTCAAAATCTTGTTATTATGCTTAGTTCATTAATCCTCCGCCAGGGCGACGCTCCGCTTAACAAGGGCCACTATTGAGCAACCATAGGTTTCCTTAATTTGACTGGCGGCCTTATTGTGACTTCAAACTCTTTACATTTACAAGACTTACTTCCAGAATACTGCGCACGAAAGATGCGCATAGCTGCAGTAAGAACTCCTACCTAGGATAGTAAAGCGGATTCCCTGGACGTACATGTAGATTATCAAAACGAAGGCCGAGAACCAGTCTGTACTTTATCACGTTTGAGTGCTGTATTATTGTACCGTTGAATGTTCCGTTTCCGTATTCCAGTCGACTCAGCTGTAAATGAGTACGTGGTAGGGCCCGGCAGTGTAATGAATGTGAGCTGTTATAGCGCCGAAATGGCAGCTCCGGCGGCATGCTCCTCAGGGAGTTGAGAAAGACATTGGCCGGTTGTTAAAGGCCTAATATCCACGGATAGTAATGGTCCTGTTGCTGTGATATAACTGTATATAAAACGCCAAATTATTCTGGTCCGAAATACATCGGGGTTTACTTCCAGGGAAATAAGAAGAAGTCCACGGAAGTGGATGTGTCGTCTGCACAGCAAGCTAGGATTTGAATTTTAAAAATCAAACTGATCTGCTTTGCAAATCAAAACAAGTTTCATGCAAAATTTAAGTGTTTTTCATACAGAAACCAGAAAGCACTATATGAAATTTGAGGTTGATTGACCCAAAGGGAACTGGGACAGATTTTCTATTTATTTACAGTGACCGTGACTTTCGAACCTGAAAAGCTCGAGTTATCAAACAGAAACCAAGTTTCTATTAATAGCAACAGTGACCTTGACCTTTGACCTTTGAACATAGAAACTTAAAGCAATCCCAAGCAAGCACTTCCTATAAGAAGGCAATGCATCAAGTTTGAGTTTGATTGGCCCAAGGAATCTCAAGTTATCGCAAGCAAACCTATTTTATATCTATAGTAGCAAGGACCTTTGACCTTTGAACCTGAAAAGCAATCCCAAGCAAGCACTTTTGGTAAGGAAGCACTGTGTGAAGTTTGAGTATGATTGGCAGAAGGTAAATCGAGTTATTGCATGGAAACCAATTTTCTATTAATAGAAACAGTGACCTTGACATTTGAACTTGAAAAGCAATCCCTAGCAAGCACTTTTGATAAGGAAGCACTGTATGAAGCTTGAGTTTGATTGGCCAAAGGGAACTCAAGTTATTGGACGGAAACCATTGTGCGAACGACGCCGCCGCAGACGACGACGACGCCGACGGCACCGACGACACCGACGACGCCGACATAGTAATACATATATGTCACCTTTTCAAGGCGACACAAAAACTTGAAGGAAGGCCAATGTTAAACGAATAGAAGACTCCAGAGGGTATCCTATGAACATTTCTATATCGTTTGTCCAAATAGTATGTAATCATCAGTGAGTGATTACAAGTATATTTATCAGCAAATATTATCATATAGAAAGTAAGACCAATATTCCACTTGAACATACTTCGTGTTAATTAATAGAGTAATGATTAAAATATCATTTTGTTTCCTTTTCGTTTGTCACATTAGCAAATATATGTTTACAAGCATTCGTTTTCATGCGAGTACGTCCTATAATTAGCAATCTACAATGGTGATGTTTTTACTCTTTACCTTTTTCATACTGACGTCGAAAGTGTCGGCGATTTCCGAATGTCTATAAATATTTAAAGGGCCATTCCTTCGTCTGAATACAGTGTAGGTCGTCAAAATTAAACTTACTGGAAATATGTATTTTTTCCTAGTAGTAAAAGTTGTATTTTTTACAATAATACGGCAGTTTTACTCTCAAGATAAACCAAAGTTCTTCGAGTATTAAGTCATGAACATTCTTAATTCGACCCGAAGTATGACTAATTACCGCAAAGACATTCGGTATTTGTATACGATACGCCTTTGTCCTGCACACTTCGGTGTTTATTTCATTAATTATAAGCATAAACACTCATATAATCATCGTTCGGACATAGATTTCACCGATAGAAATTGTGCATGTTTCTGATGTCCGAACGAAGGAATGCTCCTTTAAAGGCGTTGATGAGTTTTATACGCCGTCGAATAAATTTTCTATCCGATTGTCTCGAATTGTTTTATTCACTGAAGACAATATCACATGTTGAAAGGCAAATGTTTACCGGGTAAAACCAGACGCTCGCGACCCGACTCCAACTTCCGTTTATACAAGTATGTATCGTCATAATGAGGATCATGGTTCAGACATGTTATGATAGCATGGTGATGGTGTCTTTCATGTCACCAGGAAATCGTGCAAGGCATTGTCTAATCTTTTAGGTTTATTCAATAACGACTGATTACAGAAAAATGTCAATCATCCTTCATAAAACCAGAAACTCTTATATGGCAGCAACCGACTGTGTATACCCGACAAGTCATCCGAACGCTTGTAAGGCTTTGGCCGTTTGACGTTTTGTGTTATTCCGTTCAAGCGCGTTATCAACGACGACTTTATAAAACGCGGATCTGCATGATAAAAACACCATCTCAATCATCGATAGATTAAAACATTGTGTTGACTTTTATTTCTACACTTGTGTAAATAAAGGAGGTTTCCATTCATCATCAAGCCTTTCGTGAATATCGATTTGCATTGAAGTTGGCGTAGGAACTAGGTATAGACTCTATATGCAAGGGTAGGTTACGTTTGGCCTGCTATCTCCGCCTCATTCAATTAGTGAGCGTGATTATTTCATCAACGTTTATTGACAAAGTTGTTACCAATCAATTGGATAGGATAAAAAAACAAAGTTAATATAAACAATCTCCGAAATAATGAGAAAAAAATTAACACCAAACACAAGGGTAAGGGGACGTAACTCCTGAAGGAAACATATCACACATTTCAAAACACATAATTAAAAATACATTAAATTCAGGATATCTGCATGAACATTTTCATAGACAGTTGTTGGCAGACAGATGGACAAAACGTATATATCGCACAGGGCCCTGACACCAACAACTGTTAAAGTCACGAATAATAAATTCATTGATAAATATGGAGTATACATGTAGTTATTTACAATGTCAAGATATGTGCGTGTTATAGCAAGCAGCCATGCTCAACTAAAATCTGCTGTATGTAGTTTAGACTAGTTTTAGCTAGTTTTAACTAGTATATCAGTCATATACAATTTAAAAAGACGGGATTTCTCAATAAAACAATGCACGTCCTCAAATATTCGTCTACACTTTTTTTGGTTTGTTTTTGTTTAACGTCCTATTAACAGCCAGGGTCATTTAAGGACGTGCCAGGTTTTGGAGGTGGAGGAAAGCCGGAGTACCCAGAGAAAAACCACTGACCTACGGTCAGTACCTGGCAACTGCCCCACGTAGGTTTCGAACTAGCAACCCAGAGGTGGAGGGCTAGTGATAAAGTGTCGGGACATCTTCATCTACACTACCATCCATACAAATCTTAATACACTTATGACTCGTTGAAATTATATAAATGCATCACAGAATTTTACTTTGCAATTTCTTGAAGATAATAAATTCATCAGTGACAATGGCAGTTTGTTGTGAAAGCAATTTACCTTGATAAAGTTTCATTAGGGTCAATGAAGTGAGCTACTTTCCAAGGTACCCCAAAAATTAATAAAAAAAATTTTTTTTTTTTTTTTTTTTAAATCTGTATCAAAACATTATCCTTTTCAATAATTGTTATTCTGAAAGAATACACTCTCAATTTAACAAAATTTTCAGAAGACGTAATATTGCTAAGATGTTGCATTTTGAGATTTGGATATCATTTTAAAATAACCTGATTGACTATTGGTAGACTATACAAGAATTCCACGGAAGTGGATAGTGTCGCCTGCGCAGCAAGCCAGATGAATTAAAAAAAAACAGCTTAGATATTCATTGTATCTATTCCAAGTGTAATTTGTATGATTTGCCGGAGAGATTCCGATGCAATGAATAAACTATCGAATGATACAGTGCATTCCTCTTTATATCATGTTGCATTTGTCAGTCAGGTATGTGACATTAAGAGAAACATGTTTTTCCCCACTAACTCTAGTACATTCCCATCTCCATAACTAAAAGTTAGCTATTCAATGTACATATACATTGTATATACATGAAGATGTTTCAAAATTTGAGTGGTTTTCATACAGAAACCAGTATATTTTTTTTTACAGTTTTACGCATGGAAACCAATTTTCTATAAATAGAAACAGTGACCTTGACCTTTGAACATCGAACCTGAAAGCAATCCAAAGCAAGCACTTCCTGTAAGAAAACAATGCATCAAGTTTGCATTTTTCCAAGGGACCTCAAGTTATCGCATGTAAACCAATTTTCTATTAATAGTTACAGTTACCTCGACCTTTGACCTTTGAACCTGAAAAGCAATCCCAAGCAAGCACTTTTGGTAAGGAAGCGCTGTATGAAGTTTGAGTTTGATTGGCCAAAGGGAACTCAAGTTGTCGCACGGAAACCATTGTGTGGACGGCGCCGACATAGTGATACCTATATGTCGCCTTTTTCCGGCGACATAAAAACCAGACAAAACACTATAATAAACAATAATATATTCATATTTACTGAATTTAAAAACATTACCTGTCAAGTGTATAGCAACTTATGGAGGTCGGGATAGTTGTAGGCCCTAAGTTTATAGCAATGTGAGTGTGGTTGCCTAACTATTAAGATGAGTAATAATTTTTGTTTATTTATTATTTAAGAGGAGACATTCCAAAACGGTAATGGGATACTGTTTCATGTTCAGCAGAGCAAGGTACGAGCTGGACTATTAATAAAATTGTGATGGTTATAATTAAAATTTGAATTTTCACAAGATTTCCAATTTAATAAAAAAAAAAATCCAGATGGTCATTCTCACCGAACATCTAACGACATCTAATAAGGGGTCACGTCATGATGACCTTTTGGATTAACCAATCATATTACTACTCACAAAATCTTGGAAGTGAATTTTGTACATGTATGTACGAAATGGCATGACTAGAGTGCATAGCTTGCATAATCTGTCAATCTGTTTCAAGTCATTTCGTCCAACGAAGCATATAGCTATGTTAATTATATACATGCTGTACCGAAATGGTTAGCTTCAGATACTTGATGGGACAAATGGGTGAGATCGAAGACATATCGAAAAATTGACAATTCGCCCTGAAAGTGAAATATTGAGGTAACAAAGGTCACCAGAACGTGACCCATTATATGATGTCGTGAGATGTAACGTAGTGAGAATGATCATCTATATTTTAATTAGAGTTTCGAAATTAATAGAGTAATATTTGCTCTTCTGTTACGTTCTGATTTGAGAATTGACGGATTCACACATCATTGACAATATTTCTTCCCAGGTATATTGTAATTCTGCACGAGGGAGAATTAAAAATACCAGAATTAACAAAATCGATCTATCACCTCAATTCTACCAATATTAGTCAAATGTTGGTGGGACAAATACATTTTTCCCAAATACTATATTTTTTTCATCACTAACTATACAGATATTTTTATGTCCTCACACTACCGTCTTCAGTAATGACCAGGTGTTTTTCTCAAACTTCATGCACTGACAACTATCAACTTGTGTACGAGTTCGTAGTTCAACTACTCGAGGTCAAAAATGAGGTCATCGTTAGTATAAATAGATTTTGATGTCCTCGCTCTACTTACTTAATGAGATGGCCCAATTGTCCTGAACTTCATCTAATGAAACCGCCGAGGTCAATATTGAGGTCACTGTCACTACAAATAGATTTTTTTGAAGTTCTCACTCTACCAACTTCATTAATAATCAAATTTTCCTGAAACTTCATAAACTTAAATACAACTATGACCTCTTGTATGAAATTGCATCTCACCCATCTGGGGTCAAAATTGAGGTCTCTGCTAGCTGTTACTATAAATAGATGTCCAACATCCACACTCTGTCGACTTCTTTAATCATGTATACTTGTCCTAAAACTCCATACACTTACAACTATGATTTCTTGAATTAATTTGCATGTTAATCTCCTTGAATCCAAACTGAGGTCTTTCTTATTATAGATTTTTCTACTATCTTCGCTAATTATCATATATAAACAGTTATGCTGCTTTAAAATCTTCCACAACTGTTATTTCTTGTTATAATATAAAGTAGCTTTCCCGAGCGACATTGTGATTAGACAATTCTTACCAGCTTTTGTTGGGTATTGGTCAATGTTTAATGGCGAGAGGTTTCATATCGCTCGAGGTTCCTTCTATTGTGTGATATATAGGGTACGGTTGAATTTTAAAATGGACTTCTGAACCATGTGGAAGAGAGATTATACATACAGAGTCAATTACTGTATTGTAACTTACCAATTTTGTTTTTATCATCGATTGACTGAAACACGCCATTATTGTTTAGACATCCGTCCAAACATATCGATATATTGTGTCAAATATCTATGATTTTTGAAGTTTCATTGCTTGTGCATTAGTCACACTAAGTTAATCTAAAAACTCCCCATTGGCACTCTAATTACAACAACTTAGAAATCCGAGATAATTGTCTCTGAATGGATGAAACTTGTCCACGGGATGTTGGTAACAATAGATTATGGGGTTGAGGGATACAGCAAGAATGACCGGGATTTGATTTTACAACAATTTGTCGTTGATGGTGATATCATGTTTATAAGTGTAAGAAGCTTCAATAAAATTGGATCTTTAATAAACTCAGAAGAGGAGAACATCGACACTTTTCAATAACAGTGACCTCGTTTTTTGACCTAGAGTGGTTGATGAAAGAAGTTTTACAGGACATTAGGGACAATGGTCAGTAAATTGAGGACGTCATTTAGTTAAAGTACATACTTATACCCTATCCATCACCACCCTTACGAGGATCATAGAAGAGGCCCAGAGGGCATGTTTCTCTCAAATGGATATTGCAGTGATTATGGCAAAATACTCTACTTATCTACAGATGGATTTCAAAGAACTTTCTATATTTCCCCTATTAGCACCCTACTCCTCGGGCCCATGGGAGTCACGGGGGTCGAGTGGTTAAGGTGTCTCGACACATTATCACTGGCCCTCCACCTCTGGGATGCGAGTTCGAAACCCACGTTTGGCAGTTGCCAGGTACTGACCGTAGGCCGGTGGTTTTTCTCCGGGTACTCCGGCTTTCCTCCACCTCCAAAACCTGGCACGTCTTTAAATGACCCTGGCTGTTAATAGGACGTAAAACAAAACAAACTAAAACATAAGACATTTTATACAAATTCGAATTCGTATCTCTTTTTCCGAGGATCCTTTCAATCCTTCAGAGGTAGGATTTTAAAGAATCTGCTATTCCCCCCCCCCCCCCCCCCCCCCCTTTAGGGCCCCACCTTTTATGGGGGCAGGCAGTTTAAACAAAATTGGTTCCCCTTCATCTAGGGATGCTTATGACCAAATATACTGTAGATCAAATCCTTTCCCTTTTATAGAAGAATCTATAACAATTTGCAAAATTTGCGTTTTGGTCCCCTCCCCCCAGGTCACTATGGGTCATACTCTACAAATTGGTTCCACTTCACCCAAGGATACTTCAGACTATATCTGTACCAAAGTCATGTCCATTATTAAAAGATTGGGCCCCGCCCTCATGCCCTACCTACAGGGGCCAGTCACTATTCATGCAAAATTTGTCCTACCCAACGGATGCTTCTAAAGAAATTTTACAAATTCCATTTAAATATGGTAAAAATCCATTGACTTGCTCATGCATATGACTAGTAGTGATTTAAAGGACTTAACTCTATTTCCCCTACTGGGCCCCACATCCTCCAGCCGCAGGGACCAGAGTCAATCTCAACGTCCCTCCAGCCCAAGGGACCAGTCAACCCCAACGTTCCTCCAGCCCCAGTCAATCTCAACGTCCCTCCAGTCCCAGGGACCAGAGTCAACCCCAACGTCCCTCCAGCCCCAGGGATCAGAATCAATCCCAACGTCCCTCCAGCCCAAGGGACCAGAGTCAACCCCAACATCCCTCCAGCCCCAGTCAACCACAACGTTCCTCCAGCCCCAGTCAATCTCAACGTCCCTCCAGTCCCAGGGACCAGAGTCAACCCCAACGTCCCTCCAGTCCCAGGGACCAGAGTAAACACCAACGTCCCTCCAGTCCCAGAGACCAGAGTCAAGCCCAACGTCCCTCCAGCCCCAGGGACCAGAGTCAACCCAAACATCCCTCCAGCCCAAGGGACCAGAGTCAACCCCAACATCCCTCCAGCCCAAGGGACCAGAGTCAACCCCAACGTCCCTCCAGTCCCAGAGACCAGAGTAAACACCAACGTCCCTCCAGTCCCAGAGACCAGAGTCAAGCCCCAACGTCCCTCCAGCCCAAGGGACCAGAGTCAACCCCAACATCCCTCCAGCCCAAGGGATCAGAGTCAACCCCAACGTTCCTCCAGTCCCAGAATCAACCTCAACGTCCCTCCATCCCCAGGGACCAGTTAACCCCAACGTCCCTCCAGCCCAGGGGACTAGAGTCAACCTCAACGTCATTCCAGCCCCAGGGACCAGATCAACCCCAAAGTCCCTCCAGTCCCAGTGACCGGAGTCAACCTGAACGTCCCTCCAGCCCCAGAGTAAACACCAACGTCCCTCCAGTCCCAGAGACCAGAGTCAAGCCCAACGTCCCTCCAGCCCCAGGGACCAGTCAACCCAAACATCCCTCCAGCCCCAGGGACCAGATCAACCCCAACGTCCCTCCAGTCCCAGGGACCAGAGTCAAGCCCAACGTCCCTCCAGCCCCAGGGACCAGAGTCAACCCCAACATCCCTCCAGTCCCAGAATCAACCTCAACGTCCCTCCAGCCCCAGAGACCAGAGTCAACCCCAACATCCCTCCAGCCCCAGAGACCAGAGTCAACCCCAACGTCCCTCCAGTCCCAGGGACCAGAGTCAACCTCAACGTCCCTCCAGTCCCAGGGACCAGATCAACCCCAACGTCCCTCCAGTCCAAGAATCAACCTCAACGTCCCTCCAGCCCCAGAGACCAGAGTCAACCCCAACGTCCCTCCAGCCCCAGAGTCAACCCCAACGTCCCTCCAGTCCTAGGGACCAGAGTCAACCTCAACGTCCCTCCAGTCCCAGGGACCAGATCAACCCCAACGTCCCTCCAGTCCCAGAATCAACCTCAACGTCCCTCCAGTCCCAGGGACCAGAGTCAACCCCAACATCTCTCCAGCCCAAGGGACCAGAGTCAACCCCAACGTCCCCCCAGCCCCAGTCAACTCCATCGTCCCTCTAGCCCCAGGGACCAGTCAACCCCAACGTCCCTCCAGTCCCAGAATCAACCTCAACATCCCTCCAGTCCCAGGGACCAGTCAACCCCAACGTCCCTCCAGTCCCAGAATCAACCTCAACGTCCCTCCAGTCCCAGGGACCAGAGTCAACCCCATCGTCCCTCTAGCCCCAGGGACCAGAGTCAACCCCAACATCCCTCCAGTCCCAGGGACCAGAGTCAACTCCATCGTCCCTCCAGTCCCAGGGACCAGAGTCAACCCCAACATCCCTCCAGTCCCAGGGACCAGAATCAACACCAACGTCCCTCCAGTCCCAGAATCAACCTCAACGTCCCTCCAGTCCCAGGGACCAGAGTCAACCCCATCGTCCCTCTAGCCCCAGGGACCAGAGTCAACCCCAACATCCCTCCAGTCCCAGGGACCAGAGTCAACTCCATCGTCCCTCCAGCCCCAGGGACCAGAGTCAACCCCAACATCCCTCCAGTCCCAGGGACCAGAGTCAACCCCAACATCCCTCCAGTCCCAGGGACGTCCAGAGTCACCAATTTACAGTAAACATGATTTGTTTCCCTTCCTTAAGGCTACTTCAGACCAAATTTGGTCCAAATCCATTCACTCGTTCATGACTACTGGGATGAAGCTATTTAAAGGAAAAGTTGACAGATGACGAATGAATTAAAAGGACCAACGGACGTCACACAATGCCATGAGCTCAATGACAACATATTGTGATTTTGTTTGGTTTGTTTTTGTTTAACGTCCTATTAACAGCCAGGGTCATTTCAGGTGGAGGAAAGCTGGAGTACCCGGATAAAAACCACCCGCCTACGGTCAGTTCCTGGCAACTGCCCCACTTAAGTTTTGAACTCGCAACCCGGAGGTGGAGGGCTAGTGATAAAGTGTCGGGACACCTTAACCACTCGGTGATATAAATGTGGTAAATAAAGACGAACACACATCGTATGTTGAACGGTGGTATCACCTTCATTTATAAAATGATCAAGATATTGTAACAATTCATATACATTAACAGTTCAACCTAGCTATCTCATGCACTCAGGGTAAAACTTTTAACTTTTAATTCATTCTGCTACCAAAACTACATTGTATATAGATTTTAAGCAGCATTTTAACAACCTTTGAGATAGCGTAACGTCTTCTAAGAAAAGTCTCCCCGTACAAAATGTACCGTTTACGTCTCCCGGATCAAATAAATTCCGAAATGCACTCCTCCTTACAATGCAAAACATCTTCCTAAGGATCAAAGTTAATCAATAATATTGTTTTATTTGTAAACCAACAAAGTTTCTCATGTGAGTTTACTGTAGCACCAACGGATGTCGGCCTTGGAGCATTGATCTGGTCAAACCAAACTCAAGGCCGTTTTTACACACAATTTTTTACAATAATCATAGTACATTTCACTTTTCATTGTTCAGTGCTCATTTGACCATTTTCTTGAGGTCTTTGAATTCACAGACGCATCTCTTCCAATTTGGAGAAAGTACATGTACATTTCGAATATCCATATCTCTTCGTAATTTTCCATATGAATGAAACACAGATTCGCATTATGACGACTTTTCAAGACTAAATACATCATTGATTATCGCAAAACAATCTTTATCGTATTGAATACTACTGTGAATATCTTCAAAATTTTGTTTACTTTGACAAACTCGTCCAAACATCAAGGATTTCCATTTCATTCCAACAACTTCAAAACCAATGTTGACATAATCCTAGCCCAATGTTACGTTCAGTGGTAATGTATTGGTTCAAACAAATTGTTCTCGTTGCTGAATCATCGCATCCATTTGTTATGTTGTTGGTGAGATCTGTAGCAGATCAAAGGGTAAGATTGTCGAATGAACCTCTCTTTTGTAATCGTAGAAAATCAGCATTGTATCATTATACATGTGGATTTTAAGCCAAAATCATCAAGTTGAAGCCCTCGTGGTAAAATCCTGTATCCACGTCTTGGTGAAATACTATCTTTATCATTGGTGAAACACCTTCACAATCTGTCACAATCACACACAATTCTAATGAATTGTTCACAAGTAAAAACTACAGAGATTCGCGTGTGTTTTGTCACACAGTAATCATAGATTTACTGTGCTGTAGTCAAGTTCCCATGTCATTCAGATCACATTCGCAGATTTGGCGACAGATGACATCAATATTCACAGACCTCGGTGTCGACAGATGGCGTCAATGATCACAGGCCTAGGTGTCGACAGATGGCGTCAATGATCACAGGCCTAGGTGTCGACATATGACATCAATGGGTTTCACACATCCCGAATCTGTTGTTGTAGGCTAACTAACTTTTCCCCTGAACATTCCTGATAGAGTGATCTGAAACACAAAAATATTCTTAATTACTTTTTAATTAACCTGTTATCATTGACATAACACCCGTCACATAACTACCCTGTTATCAGTGTAATAACACCCATCACATAACTACCCTGTTATCAGTGTAATAACACCAATCACATAACTACCCTGTTATCAGTGTCATAACACCCATCCCACAACACATAACTACCCTGTTATCAGTGTCATAACACCCATCCCACAACACATAACTACCCTGTTATCAGTGTTATAACACCCATCACATAACTACTCTGTTATCAGTGTCATAACAACCATCACATAACTACCCTGCTATCAGTGTAATAACACCCATCACATAACTACCCTGTTATCAGTGTCATAACACCCATCACATAACTACCCTGTTATCAGTGTCATAACACCCATCACATAACTACCCTGTTATCAGTGTCATAACACCCATCACATAACTACCCTGTTATCAGTGTCATAACACCCATCACATAACTACCCTGTTATCAGTGTCATAACACCCATCACATAACTACCCTGTTATCAGTGTTATAACACCCATCACATAACCACCCTGTTATCAGTGTCATAACACCCATCACAAAACTACCCTGTTTTCAGTGTAATAACACCCATCACATAACTACCCTGTTATCAGTGTTATAACACCCATCACACATAACTACCTTGTTATCAGTGTTATAACACCCATCACACATAACTACCCTGTTATCAGTGTTATAACACCCATCACACATAACTACCCTGTTATCAGTGTTATAACACCCATCACATAACTACCCTGTTATCAGTGTAATAACACCAATCACATAACTACCCTGTTATCAGTGTAATAACACCCATCACATAACTACCCTGTTATCAGTGTTATAACACCCATCACACATAACTACCCTGTTATCAGTGTTATAACACCCCTCACATAACCACCCTGTTATCAGTGTTATTACATCCATCACATAACTACCCTGTTATCAGTGTAATAACACCCCTCACATAACACCCTGTTATCAGTGTAATAACACCCATCACATAACTACCCTGTTATCTGTGTAATAACACCCATCACATAACTACCCTGTTATCTGTGTAATAACACCCATCACATAACTACCCTGTTATCAGTGTTATAACACCCATCACATAACTACCCTGTTATCAGTGTCATAACACCCATCACATAACTATCCTGTTATCAGTGTAATAACACCCATCACATAACTACCCTGTTATCAGTGTTATAACACCCATCATATAACTACCCTGTTATCGGTGTAATAACAGCAGTTTTTCAATTTTATTTCAATCATTTTCTGTACGGGTTAAAACGACTTCAGTAATTAAGGTACAATCATTTTCTGTACAGGTTAAAACGACTTCAGTAAGGTATAATCATTTTCTGTGGAAGTTAAAATGATTAAAATCATGGTGTTAAGTTTTAAAATATTTAACCTCAGAACGAGAAATCTCTGTCCACACAGTCCTGTTTACCCACCTGACAAGCCGGAGTCGTGTTGTGTTCTCTTCGAACTCCCTCGATTTTTTTACTGCCACTCGGATTATCTGTAGACATAGAAAATAAATATTTAACAAATTCTCAGGGGCCTTTTTTGACAGGCCTTTGAAACATATTTTTTAAATTTTATTTTGTGACCTTGAAATATTTTCATTTTCAAAAAAACTTGGTTTTAATTTTGTTCATCGTCGTTGTCGTCATCATGATTAAAGGTCTTTATCTTATTCAGAAGAAGTTGTTAGAGTATTTAACTAGGTTGTCTTCTATAACCTTGAATACATGTGTCAAGGTCACTTATTTAGAAAATTTCCCCGGATTCATGCCTGGAACAAAACCAAATAGAATGATCCTTGACCTTGTGGTTCATTAGAAGAAGTTGTTTGACCTTTTCAACATATTAGACCTCTGTGATAGATGAAAGACCACAGGTGGATGAGCTGATGTGAAACAGATTTACCCCAAAGCTTGGTCTACGTGATATAAACAGATTTACCACAAAGCTTGGTCTATGTGATATAAACAGATTTACCACAAAGCTTGGTCTATGTGATATAAACAGATTTACCACAAAGCTTGGTCTATGTGATATAAACAGATTTACCCCAAAGCTGGGTCTATGTGATATAAACAGATTTACCACAAAGCTTGGTCTATGTGATATAAACAGATTTACCACAAAGCTTGGTCTATGTGATATAAACAGATTTACCACAAAGCTCCGTCTTTGTGATATAAACAGATTTACCCCAAAGCTCGGTCTATGTGATATAAACAGATTTACCCCAAAGCTCGGTCTATGTGATATAAACAGATTTACCCCAAAGCTTGGTCTATGTGATATAAACAGATTTACCCCAAAGCTTGGTCTATGTGATATAAACAGATTTACCACAAAGCTTGGTCTATGTGATATAAACAGATTTACCACAAAGCTCGGTCTATGTGATATAAACAGATTTACCACAAAGCTCGGTCTATGTGATATAAACAGATTTACCCCAAAGCTCCGTCTTTGTGATATAAACAGATTTACACCAAAGCTCGGTCTATGTGATACAAACAGATTTACCCCAAAGTTTGGTCTATATCATATAAACAGATATACCCCAAAGCTCCATCTTTAATGTGATATAGCCCTGTCTACCTGTGACCTGGTATTGTTGGTATGATAGCAATCATTCACATCTAGACAACAAAAACATAATTCATAAATGAAGTGGCACACATTATTTCTATGTATTCTAGGTCATCAACCATCAAAGGCTTTTTCATAGATCCTTACCTCGTCAGGGATGTTGGCTAATTTTGCTGCGTTGAAGCCGTAACTTTTGGGACATGCTCCGTGAGAGAGTTTGTAGAGGAAGGTGATGGTCTCCTGGGTAGGGTCGGTCTCATCTTCATTCTCCACCATACATGCCTAAAATGTACAGGATTTGTGTGTAAACATTCCTCTAGAATTAGTTAGTCATGATACCTAAATCATTTTTCCTTCAATGTCAATATTAATAAGTTTCTTTATTTGCTGGATGTACACCTCAACAACATATGTGATGTTAAGGTAATTTTGAGACAGGGTTTCCTTGTAGTAGCTGGTGGCTAGCTCGCTTAACAAGATATGGAAAGTCAGAGTAATTTTGAGACTGGGTTTCCTTGTAGTAGCTGGTGGCTAGCTCGCTTAACAAGATATGGAAAGTCAGGGTCATTTTCAGACTGGGTTTCCTTGTAGTAGCTGATAGCTAGTTCGCTGAACAAGATATGGAATGTCAGGGTAATTTTCAGACTTCATTTCTTTGTAGTAGCTGGTGGCTAGCTCAATGAACAAGATATGGAAAGTCAGGGTCATTTTCAGACTTCGTTTCTTTGTAGTAGCTGGTGGCTAGCTCAATGAACAAGATACGAGAAGCGTATTGCAAGCTATTCAGAGCATCAGTGTAACATGGACACCATCACAACAGCACATGATGCCATGTTAATGTTAGACAATCTTCGTAATACATGTAACTACGTGCTCCCGATACATACCATGTGACCCAGTCGGATGTTAGGGTCATGTGAAAACTCCTCAACCAATGAATGGTAGTGTGTGGAGAAAAGCGTGCGACAGCAAACTCGTCTGGAGAGCTCATTAACAACGGAACAGGCAATAGCCGTTCCATCATAAGTAGCTGTGCCTCTTCCTAGTAAAAAAAATATAATTTCACCAAGTATTAATTCTCCACACATCACAGTAAAATACAATATCCCTCGAGTGTTAATTCTCCACACATCACAGTAAAATACAATATCCCTCGAGTGTTAATTCTCCACACATCACAGTAAAATACAATATCCCTCGAGTGTTAATTCTCCACACATCACAGTAAAATACAATATCCCTCGAGTGTTAATTCTCCACACATCCCAGTAAAATACAATATCCCTCGAGTGTTAATTCTCCACACATCCCAGTAAAATACAACATCCCTCGAGTGTTAACTCTCCACACATCCCAGTAAAATACAACGTCCCTCAAGTGTTAATTCTCAACACATCACAGTAAAATACAACGTCCCTCAAGTGTTAATTCTCAACACATCACAGTAAAATACAACGTCCCTCAAGTGTTAATTCTCAACACATCACAGTAAAATACAACGTCCCTCAAATGTTAATTCTCAACACATCACAGTAAAATACAACGTCCCTCAAGTGTTAATTCTCAACACATCACAGTAAAATACAACGTCCCTCGAGTGTTAATTCTCAACACATCACAGTAAAATACAACGTCCCTCGAGTGTTAATTCTCAACACATCACAGTAAAATACAACGTCCCTCAAGTGTTAATTCTCAACACATCACAGTAAAATACAATGTCCCTCGAGTGTTAATTCTCCACACATCACAGTAAAATACAATATCCCTCGAGTGTTAATTCTCCACACATCACAGTAAAACACAACGTCCCTCAAGTGTTTATTCTCCTAAGCCTCGTTTATGTAAAATATGGCTGCCTTCCCCAAATGATTTTCAAGCAAAATTTCGATATAATCCATTTAGGCCTTAGAGAGGAGCAGTATTTTAAAGTTCCCCTTTTAGGGCCCCATGCCACTGTCCCTAGTGGTCAGACCAGCCTCATTTACATAAATCATTACTACCCCACCGCAACGGTATTTCAGACCAAATTTGGTCAAAACCAGGTTTGGCATTTAGGAGGAGTAGCAATTTTGAAGTAAAAGTTTACGCACGGCGCCTGTCAACGCACACGATGACAAACGACACATAATGGCTATAGGTCATCTTAAACCTTTGGGTCAGATGACTGAAAGGTAACGGAAAGAAAATGAGAGAAAAGATCACGAAAACTGAATGACATCCACACAGAAAGGAAAAACAGACTTACCTAGTTCATCCATGAGTACTAAGGAATGTCGTGTGGCATGCTGTAAGATAGCCGAAGTCTCGCTCAACTCCACAAAAAAGGTGCTCTCACCTACAAACAGACATTTTTTGATATCTAAGAATTCTTCCTCAACATTTTAGCAGATATTTTGCAGGATGAATGTCCCGAGATAATTCCTACAGTGAAACAGTTATACAAGTCAGGAGCAAGAGGCCCAAAGGACCTGAATCACTAAAATGGCCAGTAATGAAAAATGGTAAAATTACTACAGTCAAACCTCGATGATTCAAACTTCCTTGATTAAAATATCTCGCTTTATCAAACTTTTTGCTTGGTCCCGAATTTCCTAACTATATAACGCTACTAACGAACCTATGTCTGATTCAAATTTTTACAAATCAAAGTTTTCAATGTATCAAACTTTTTTCTTGGACCGTTATGCATGATATTATAGGTAATTGACGTCTCATGATTCGAACAAAAAATTTACCTGTACTGACCACTAGACAGATGTTCTAGGAAATGGTTTATTGTAACATAACATGTCAGTGATGTTTTAGGAAATGGTTTACAATATTTCTTACAGAGGTGATATGATTCCCTGATGTATTTGTGAATCATAATACAGGGCTTTGTATAGTGACATAGTCAGTTAATGGCATTGAAATACCAAAAAAATACCTGTTCTTATAAAGATCAGTACCCTTGGTCTGCAAACTTGAAAATAAGATTCACACAGGAACTATTAACTATTTGGCCCTCGTGACCTTGAATAAGTCAAGGTCATTTATATGAGGAAACTTTATACTGTTCTGTCCTGGGTAACTACAGGAAAAATATCCAGCCTCTGGATCTTCTGGAAATAGAGAAACTTATTCCTGAAGTTTTTAACATATCCGGCTTCTGTGACCTTGAAATAAGGTCATGGTTAGTTATATGAGGAAATTTTAAGTTAGTCTTCCCCCGTGTTCGTCCTGCACAAATATTAGTATATAGTTGCTTATGGTTTTCAAGAAGTTAAAATCTGGCAGACGATTGGATGAGATATCCACTCCTACACCATACTAAAAGCTAGCTGGTACATTGTGCCATGTGAGCTACGAATCCTCAACCGTTTGGAAGTCTTTACTTCTCAGGAAATAATTTTGATCCACAATTAGACATGTTTTATACCAACCAGCCATAATTCTGTCTGTGGCTCCAAGTCTGGTAAATACACGATCCACAGGCGTCATACGGCACTTCTCAGCTGGTACGTAACACCCCTACGGCAACACAGAGAAACAAGCATTCTGAGAGGATTGCTAAAGCAATACATGTCCCCTAATGACCCCCGCTAAAAATAGTAACAATGACCTTGAGCTTGACAAAAAAAACCTGGAACTTGAACTTGATCTGTAGCTACTCATACTGAAGTTACATACCAACTTTCACATACATACCTTGAAGAGACAAGTACAGAAAACTGCGTGAACGGACTGACAGACGGACGGATGGGGAGAAAACCAAAAGTTCCCCCGGTTTCATGGGTAGAGGACTAATAAGAAATTATTTTTAAATAAGATTTAAGAAAGGTGAATGATCAGAGCCTCCATTAATACAAGTTAAGTCTCCTTCATCATGGGTGCTGACCAAATTAAACAATATCAATGCAGCTGTTCTGGACAAGTCCAAGTTTTAAGAAAGACTAGCAATAACTAGGGATGATGATTTTGACAGCATAGTGCTAATCTACCTGTCGTGTGTATCGGGGGAGAAAAACATGTCCAATGATTACGGTACAATACTCTCCCCTTACTACAAACTCTGATGATTACGATAAAATACTATCCCCTTACTACAAACTCAGATGATTACGATACAATACTATCCCCTTACTACAAACTCACGATTACGATACAATACTCTCCCCTTACTACAAACTCTGATGATTACGATAAAATACTATCCCCTTACTACAAACTAAGATGATTACGATACAATACTATCCCCTTACTACAAACTCAGATGATTACGATACAATACTATCCCCTTACTACAAACTCATGATTACGATACAATACCTCCCCCTTACTGCAAACTCTGATGATTACGATACAATACTATCCCCTTACTACAAACTCAGATGATTACGATACAATACTCTCCCCTTACTACAAACTCAGATGATTACGATACAATACTCCCCCCTTACTACAAACTCCGACCATTACGATACAATACTACCCCCTTACTACAAACTCCGACCATTACGATACAATACTACCCCCTTACTACAAACTCCGACCATTACGATACAATACTATCCCCTTACTACAAACTCACGATTACGATACAATACTCTCCCCTTACTGCAAACTCTGATGATTACGATACAATACTATCCCCTTACTACAAACTCCGATGATTACGATACAATACTATCCCCTTACTACAAACTCCGATGATTACGATACAATACTATCCCCTTACTACAAACTCCGATGATTACGATACAATACTCTCCCCTTACTACAAACTCCGATGATTACGATACAATACTATCCCCTTACTACAAACTCCGATGATTACGATACAATACTCTCCCCTTACTACAAACTCCGATGATTACGATATAATACTATCCCCTTACTACAAACTCCGATGATTACGATACAATACTATCCCCTTACTACAAATTCCGATGATTACGATACAATACTATCCCCTTACTACAAACTCCGACCATTACGATACAATACTCCCCCCTTACTACAAACTCTGACCATTACGATACTATACTCCCCCCTTACTACAAACTCACCATTTGGGCTATTACGGTAATGAGACCCACTTGTCTCATCAGCGTTGATTTACCGCCCATATTTGGTCCGGTCACCAGAATCACTTGACTGTCAGCATTGTATTCTTCTTCCTCGGTCTCCATTTCATTGTCCTGTAACAGTTAAAGTCATCAGGATCATTACATCACACCCGACAAAACGTTTTGTACATCAGACCTCGACAAAAACAAAACAAGAGGCCAAATGGGCCTGTATCGCTCACCTAGCTCTACAGCAACTTTGAAGTTGATCTAGGTCATTTCTGCAGATACTATGTCTGCCCCCCCCCCACAACAAAGCTCACTAATGAAATATTCAACCCCAGGGACAGACCCCCAGCTCAGTGAGCTCACTAATGAAATATTCAACCCCAGGGACAGACCCCCAGCTCAGTGAGCTCACTAATGAAATATTCAACCTCAATTTTCAACAACCAGTTCACTAATGAAATATTCAACACCAGGGTCTGACCCCCCAGCTCACTAATGAAATATTCAACACCAGGGTCTGACCCCCCAGCTCACTAATGAAATATTCAACACCAGGGTCTGACCCCCAGTTCACTAATAAAATATCTATTGAATTAAATCATTTTTATGTTAAACATTGCATTACAAAACCATGTACTGTAATCAACTATGTTAGGGATTGACCTTCATAAATGTCCAGTCGACAACCAAAATTTTGCCCTGGATACTGAATTAAAGTAATACTCCAGACCAGATACCGGACAACAAGATTTCGTACACTCACATCCTTCAGGCCGATAAGAGTATCGTTAGGTATGAAGTCTCCACCAGTAAAGGTCTTCGCTATACATGGATGACGTCCATCTCGGATCTCCAGGAATGGCTGAAATATAGTCAAACACATTATAACAGTATCAACAGTATTTACCCATCTCGGATCTCTAGGAATGGCTAAAATCAACAGTATTTACCCATCTCGGATCTCCAGGAATGGCTAAAATCAACAGTATTTACCCATCTCGGATCTCCAGGAATGGCTAAAATCAACAGTATTTACCCATCTCGGATCTCCAGGAATGGCTAAAATCAACAGTATTTACCAATCTCGGATCTCCAGGAATGGCTAAAATATAGTCAAATACATTATAACAGTTTCGACAGTATTTTACCCCGGCTAAAATTAGTCTTAAATTTAATACCTGATGTACAATTATAACTCGGAAAACATGGAGTTTTACACTCCCTGGACCATGTCTTATTATTCGGAGAAGAGTGTCAAATGATTTTATATGACCACAGATTAGTGTCAGAGATTCTTCTTTCTATTTACTAAACTATACAGCGGAAGTAAACATACATAAATCATGTGCGAACAGCAGACAGAAGAATCTGTATATCATTGACAAGTTTTCTAGATAGGATCAAAAAGCCACTAGTGGAATATAACCTTCCGGTCGTTTGATTGGTCAAGAATTCGATGTTATTGACGTCATCAATAATCGAATGACGTCACATCAACGGGTCCCGGCCGTCACCTGTACACATCATTTGCATGCATGAAATAATACTTGGCCACGTTTTCCTTTGATTCAAGCCGATATTATTGTGGTAGAAACAGGTCACACGACTCGTGATTTTTGGATATGGAATTTATTTCACACTTGTACATTATTTTTTAAAAGTTACAAAAGACACTAAGAGCTAAAGCTCGTGTCTTTTGTAACTTTTAAAAAATAACGTACGAGTGAGAAATACATTCCATATCCAACAACCACTTTTGTAACCTCTATATATTTCAAACTTGCAGAAAAACTTTGATCTAGCCACCCGGCACCAGTGTGATTCTAATAGCCATACCTCATCCCACCTCAAAGGAGAGCTAAAAATAAATGATTACAGATTTAGACTTTATTTAGACCTTCACAGGAATTAACAACAAAACCTACGTTAATTATCACCGACGTATTACCTGTATGTCGCCATGAGGGGAGATAACTTCTGGTCGACACATGACTCCGTCCCCACACCGACTATAGGAGGCCAGTGACATAAGAACTTCTCGCTTTAATATACATTAATTATCACCGACATATTACCTGTATATCGCCATCAGGGGAGATAAGTTCTGGTCGACACATGACTCCATCCCCACACCGACTATAGGAGGCCAGCGACAGATAAAAACATCTAGCTTTAATATACATTATCACTGACGTATTACCTGTATATCGCCATCAGGGGAGATAACTTCTGGTCGACACATGACTCCGTCCCCACACCGACTATAGGAGGCCAGTGACATAAGAACTTCTCGCTTTAATATACATTAATTATCACCGACATATTACCTGTATATCGCCATCAGGGGAGATAAGTTCTGGTCGACACATGACTCCGTCCCCACACCGACTATAGGAGGCCAGCGACATAAGAACATCCAGCACCGATATACACTGAAGAGCCACTTCCCACGCCTTGTACCTACAAGTAGAAGTGATAGTGATACAACAATTACTCGAAATGTTAGATCGGAACTTCTCAGAAGTTCACATAATCTGTCGGTGCCTTGATATATCCATACTACAATGTAACTATATTCCAGGCATATACCGATTTTTTAGAGGAACAGTGACGTATCTCCAACATGGAGTGCTTGGAAGTAAAGAGTTGTATCTCAAATTTATCAATTTTTTTATTTTGATAAATTACATTTCCGACTGAGCATTTCTTATTGAATATGTACTTGATATCAATGGAAATTGTCTAATTCTTTTGAATCACATAGTATTTTAACAAAATTAGACCATCTCAATTGATATAATGTACAAATTCTATAAGAAAATCTCACTCGTAGTTGTAATTTGTTAAAATCTAATGGATAAATTTGAGATACGGCCCTTTACTTCTGAGCACGCCATGTTGGAGATACGTCCTTGTTCCTCTAAACAATCGATATGACCAAGTGTTAAACAAAGCATTGCCGATTCGACTACTGTACATCATACCATCTCGTACACTTGTTGGATTCTATTTCATTTTTACCATCTTGTCACACTATTTTCGAACTTGGTGTCAAAAGGAGCATGATTAAGACAAAACATCCTTCAGAGTAGATCGAATATTTTGCAACCATCTCAGAAACTACATAAGACAGTGCTAGTACGCTTCACATTCGTCATTAGTCTGATGAAGGTGACAGTGTAGTCATCGAAACGTCACAATTTAAGAGATCATATTGGTTGTGTCATATAACTTCTATCATATTTACTTTACCAACCCAAAGAAAATGTTCCAGAATATATTACAGGTTTGGTAGGGATAATGCCAACACTTTTCAAGAAACAAGGCCAAAAAAGTAGAGCAAAGGTCACGGTCAAGGTCAGCAGGTGTGTAGTACCAACAGAAAGGTCACAAAAGGTCACAAGGAACACGCGTCAAATATGAAAGCCCTATCTTGCATAGTTATAAACATACTGTGGCCAAGGTTAAAGTTTTTTAAAAGAAGGTCAAAGGTCAAAGGTCTGCAAATGTAGTACCAATGGAAAAGTTTTGTCTCATGTAAATATGGTTACAGTTAATGACCTCTGAAATTGAATAAAGCCTTAAATTTCAACCAATCAGAGGGTACAAAATATCTGTTCAGATTTTCCAGTTTTTTAACATAAGATATATCCTACTCCAATAATATTAGAGGTTAACACGACATATACGTATAGGAGTAAAGATATCGTGTTATACTCATCAACAAGCTACCTCTCGTCAAAACTGTGGAAGATTCTTCGCATCGTATCTTTTAACGCTGAATCTTTTCTTTCCTCAGCATCCGCGAGTTCTGACAAATATTCGTCTATTTCTGATGTCCTGTACCGCTTCCATCCCTTCTTTGAGGAGAAAAGCTCGTAATTATCGGGAACTCTCTTTAATGCACTCTCAGGGACTTCCATCTGATACCGATTCTTTCCCGTACCCCAGAATGTCATCGCCTGTAAAATGGAGTTTAGTTTATTTTATTTTAACGTCCTATCAACAGCCAAGGTCATTCAAGGACGTGCCTGGTTTTGGAGGTTGAGGAAAGCTGGAGTACCTGGAGAAAAACCACCGGCCTACGGTCAGTACCTGGCAACTGCCCCACACGGGTTTCCAACCCAGAGGTGGAGGGCTAGTGATAAAGTATCAGGATACCTTAACCACTTCGCAGTCCAACCCCCTTATAAAACGGAGTAAATCACAATGAGTCCTGCTTTTATTTCTACGTCACTTGTCGGTATAATTCAATTTTGTTTGCAACAATGGTTTGAACTGTTTTTTTCACTGTCAAGTGAAAGACTAAAATATTAAGTACGTTTTAATGACCTATTATTTCACCAGACACTGATTTTTCATGACTAACACAAAACAATATTGACTACTGATTTTTTCAATATCAGAGTTTTCCTTTTCAGTTTTAAATCAAAAGGACTAGAACTAGATACTAAATAGGTCTATCGATGTAAAGAACGAAAATGGAAGTGGACTCCTTACACAAACCGCTTTATAGTTTACGACGAGTGTACCTTGGTTTTTGGTTTAAATATAGAAAGACCAAGTTATAATCTAATCCTCATCTAACAATTTATCAAAGTTATACCAAATCAAAATATTCCAGCAATTTGAACCAGTGGAGAACTGCCCCTGCATCACACTGACCTTACAGCCCAGTCGAGTCCGCTGTCGGTCAAGATAAAGATTGAGTGACCGCTCAGTGGCCTGAATGTCTGAAATGGCTTGATCATAGTCTTCATCCACACCTAAAACAGAAAGCAGATCAAGAGTTACTTCCCCTTGGTCTCACAGCAGGAGATAACTTACCTTTGCTTGGTACAATACTCCTCCTCACACAACAGGTGTCAGTATAGAGTTACTTCCCCTTGGTCTCACAGAGATAACTTACCTTTACTTGGTACAATACTTCTCCTCACACAACAGGTGTTAGTATAGAGTTACTTCCCCTTGGTCTCACAGAGATAACTTACCTTTGTTTGGTACAATACACCTCCCCACACAACAGGTGTTAGTATTGAGTTACTTCCCCTTGGTCTCACAGAGATAACTTACCTTTGCTTGGTACAATACTCCTCCTCACACAACATGTGTTAGTATAGAGTTACTTCCCCTTGGTCTCACAGCAGGAGATAACTTACCTTTGCTTGGTACAATACTCCTCCTCACACAACAGGTGTCAGTATAGAGTTACTTCCCCTTGGTCTCACAGAGATAACTTACCTTTGTTGGGTACAATCACTCCATCCTTCTTGGCTTTATTATGGTCAAATGAATGCTACAAAATAATACAATAGACATGTAATATATATGTATCATTGTCTCACTATCAGACTGTCCGATCCTTATGTTGTATAATCTACAGATTACTTCACCACACAAAATACAGTTCCAAAAACTACTTCTGACATTCTTAATGTGACATAGTTGTTCTTGATTAATTATAAGTGTTGACAGATCGAAAATTTCATAGTGCACATTCAGGTTCTTTAAAAGAAGGAATAGCAAAATAAAATTTATCTTTAAATCTATTCCAGTTAGTCTCTTTATCTCACCTCAAAGAACTCTATGTCGTCATGGAGATCAGGAAAACATCCTTCGCTCTCATCGCCCTGTAGCGTCATAGTCTTTGATAACAATTTGGACCTGTTGAGAAGGAAACACCCAAACTGGGTCAGTAAAAAATTCCAACTTTTCCAGTCATTTATTTATTGTCATTTTATACAAAAGAATAATCCCGCCATAGGTGGGGTAGGAGTGAACTTACATAAGATCAGTCGTGTGTTTGACGAGTAAACTGACGTGAAGGAGACAGAAATCGAAGAGTCTGGTTGAACATGACTAAACAGAAATCTCTTCATAAGTCTTAACTGGGCTAAAAGTGGCGCCTATTTTAGTGGCCATGGCGCCTTAAATTCGCCATTGGCGACCAGTTATTGACCAATAAAGCACCTGCATGGCCACTAGAGAATTGTGTAAATTTGTAACTCGGTTAATTTTGTTAAAGTTTGTAGTCAGTGCTAAAATTACTTTCACAATAGAGATTTTAAACTGAACTAGAGAATTAAAAGCCTTTTTTTAAAATGTAAGACAACTTGGCCAGGCGACTAACTTTTCAAATTGGCGCCTAGATTGTATGACTTGGTAGCCAAATAGGCCATCTGGAAAAAATATCCACTTTGAGCCCTGCTTAACATAAAAATTAGCAGGGATTCGTGTAGATAAAAAACCCAATCTCATTGTTGTTTTTATTTTGAGAGAAGCATGAGCTTTATTTGATGTTTAACCTTGATAACGTCCTCTAATCTGACTGAAGCTACAAAGTGTCCTATCTACGTATCTTACTTGAAGTTCTTGGTATGACCTTGAAACTTCTTGGCCACTTTAGATATGGTTCTGAATCCCTCTATCGTCAACAGGAAAGTCTTCAATCTTTTTCTTACTGTGAGAAAAAAAGGTCATTTTCTCATTTTCAACAGCTTGTCAACATATTTATAATCATATATACTACAGCTAAAAAAAAAAAAACAAGAATATTCGACTTAAGAGCATTTGATTTTACATCAACGAACAAATTTTAGTATGTTGGCCACTTTCACTCTGATTTGAGGAAATTAAAATTTCTACATTATTATATCATAGCTTAATTTTGAATTATTTTTTTTTTTTTCCCCCTCAGGTTGATTAATTTTGTATAGTTCACAGCATAACTTCATGGATTTGAACCTGGAAAGTTTTACAGAAGGAAAGAAACAAATACAAATTCTGTGATTAGGCCTCACTCTTTAACTTGTTATGGGGCTAATAACCAGACGAATAGTATTTTTGATACCTTTATACTTTGCCATCATTATTAAATTTACCTGTATTTGGCCTCATCAAACATAATAGCACGGGAATCCGGATGGTTTTTACTCCTGGACGCCGATCCTAAACTGTGGATTCTGTAAAACAGAAGTGTTCGTTTAGTCTCTTTACATAAAATCGTGTGGCCAGAATTCAGCCTCAGTCAGAAAAGCAGAATGTTTCAACCTCAGTCTTCTTATTAAACAAGAGGCACAATGGTCTTGTATTGCTCACATGCTTCTAATGCAGCCTTGAAATAGATCAAAATGCAGATGCTAATTAGCTGATTACCACTTTTTCAAATATCAGAGTAGACTAAACTTTTGATAGCCCTTCATTCAAGCACACCACTGGCCCAATAGCAGGTCATCACTCAGAGTAGACTAAATTTTTGATAGCCCTTCATTCAAGCACACCACTGGCCCAATACCAGGTCACTGTATCTCTTGGGTACTGACAAATACTTTTTTAAAGATTTCAACCTATTTGACCCCTGTGACCTTGAATAATGGTCAAGATCATTCATTCGAATAAATTTAGTAGCCGTTCACTCCAGCATGCTACAGGCCAAATATCAGGTCTCTAACCTTCTTGGTTATCTTAGGACAGCAGACACTGTACCATGGCATAAGCTCACTCGCCCTTCGGGCAGGTTAGCTTATGAATGTTGTATTTTGCTATCAACTTTACTCTTCTGATTAACCAATATTAACTTAAACATGCCGAAATCAATTATATATCTATTTTGAAATCATGTGTTCTTGTCAAGAGTGAAAGCAAATCAAATTGTAACATGTGAAATAAGTAAATTGAGATACAATTGTTGATAAAAAGTCAACTTCAATTTCAGGCTGTCCCTTGGCAAATTTAAGACAACAAGAAATTTAGGTACAGACTCACAGTATCTGAGAAGTGTTTTTTCAAATTATCAAATTCTATCAACAAATAAATTACTCTTTACCTATTTAATAATCGCTCCAAGTCAGGTAATTTTTTTATAATTTCTGCTGTCGTAGCAACTAAATCTGGACAGCCAATCAGATCATCAACAGCGTCCAGACGATCATTAATGGAGGCTGGATTACAAAGCGGAGCACAGAGCCACTGTCGGAACAAACGACGGCCTAAAACAATGAAATCAAACAAATATCATCAAAAAATCATCAGGATTTTGTTAAAATAGTTTTTTCCTTACCAAATTAAAAAAAAAAAAAAGGAACTGTCAGATAAAAAATACAGAAACGATTACAACTTTACTTCACATACATGTGTATAGTGTACAGGTATAATCTGGAAAGAAATGCAAATTGTGCTATCAACTCTTTAGTATAAAAACTTTCAAAATAGATTATTGGACACAGACAGACAGAGGGGACAAATACATTGTGATGGAATGACATATAGACAGACAGACAGAGAGGACAAATACATTGTGATGGAATGACACACAGACAGACAGAGGACAAATACATTGTGATGGAATGACACACAGACAGACAGAGGGGACAAATACATTGTGATGGAATGACACACAGACAGATAGAGGACAAATACATTGTGATGGAATGACACACAGACAGACAGAGGGGACAAATACATTGTGATGGAATGACACACAGACAGAGGGGACAAATACATTGTGGTGGAATGACACACAGACAGACAGAGGGGACAAATACATTGTGATGGAATGACACACAGACAGACAGAGGGGACAAATACATTGTGAAGGAATGACACACAGACAGAGGGACAAATACATTGTGGTGGAATGACACACAGACAGACAGAGGGGACAAATACATTGTGATGGAATGACACACAGACAGACAGAGGGGACAAATACATTGTGATGGAATGACACAGACAGAGGGGACAAATACATTGTGATGGAATGACACACAGACAGAGGGGACAAATACATTG
Source organism: Pecten maximus (assembly GCF_902652985.1). Lineage (NCBI taxonomy): Eukaryota > Metazoa > Mollusca > Bivalvia > Pectinida > Pectinidae > Pecten > Pecten maximus. The sequence continues at coordinate 2,037,273 of NC_047032.1, read as the reverse complement.
TGATGGAATGACACACAGACAGACAGAGGGGACAAATACATTGTGATGGAATGACACACAGACAGACAGAGGGACAAATACATTGTGGTGGAATGACACACAAACAGACAGAGGGGACAAATACATTGTGATGGAATGACACACAGACAGAGGGGACAAATACATTGTGGTGGAATGACACACAAACAGACAGAGGGGACAAATACATTGTGATGGAATGACACACAGACAGACAGAGGGGACAAATACATTGTGATGGAATGACACACAGACAGACAGAGGGGACAAATACAATGTGATGGAATCACACACAGACAGACAGAGGGGACAAATACATTGTGATGGAATGACACACAGACAGAGGGGACAAATACATTGTGATGGAATGACACACAGACAGAGGGGACAAATACATTGTGATGGAATGACACACAGACAGAGGGGACAAATACATTGTGAAGGAATGACACCCAGACAGAGGGACAAATACATTGTGGTGGAATGACACACAGACAGACAGAGGGGACAAATACATTGTGATGGAATGACACAGACAGACAGAGGGGACAAATACATTGTGGTGGAATGACACACAGACAGACAGAGGGGACAAATACATTGTGATGGAATGACACACAGACAGAGGGGACAAATACATTGTAATGGAATGACACACAGACAGAGGGGACAAATACATTGTGATGGAATGACACACAGACAGAGGGGACAAATACATTGTGATGGAATGACACACAGACAGAGGGGACAAATACATTGTGATGGAATGACACAGACAGACAGAGGGGACAAATACATTGTGATGGAATGACACACAAACAGACAGAGGGGACAAATACATTGTGATGGAATGACACACAGACAGACAGAGGGGACAAATACATTGTGATGGAATGACACACAGACAGAGGGACAAATACATTGTGGTGGAATGACACAGACAGACAGAGGGGACAAATACATTGTGATGGAATGACAGACAGACAGACAGAGGGGACAAATACATTGTAATGGAATGACACACAGACAGAGGGGACAAATACATTGTGATGGAATGACACACAGACAGAGGGGACAAATACATTGTGATGGAATGACACACAGACAGAGGGGACAAATACATTGTGATGGAATGACACACAGACAGACAGGGGGACAAATACATTGTGATGGAATGACACAGACAGAGGGGACAAATACATTGTGATGGAATGACACACAGACAGAGGGGACAAATACATTGTGATGGAATGACACACACAGACAGAGGGGACAAATACATTGTGATGGAATGACACACAGACAGAGGGACAAATACATTGTGATGGAATGACACACAGACAGACAGAGGGGACAAATACATTGTGATGGAATGACACACAGACAGACAGAGGGGACAAATACATTGTGATGGAATGACACACAGACAGACAGAGGGGACAAATACATTGTGATGGAATGACACACAGACAGACAGAGAGGATAATTACATTGTGATGGAATGACACACAGACAGACAGAGGGGACAAATACATTGTGATGGAATGACACACAGACAGACAGAGGGGACAAATACATTGTGATGGAATGACACACACAGACAGAGGGGACAAATACATTGTGATGGAATGACACACAGACAGAGGGACAAATACATTGTGATGGAATGACACACAGACAGACAGAGGGGACAAATACATTGTGATGGAATGACACACAGACAGAGGGGACAAATACATTGTGATGGAATGACACACAGACAGACAGAGGGGACAAATACATTGTGATGGAATGACACACAGACAGACAGAGGGGACAAATACATTGTGATGGAATGACACAGACAGACAGAGGGGACAAATACATTGTGATGGAATGACACAGACAGACAGAGGGGACAAATACATTGTGATGGAATGACACACAGACAGACAGAGGGGACAAATACATTGTGATGGAATGACACACACAGACAGAGGGGACAAATACATTGTGATGGAATGACACACACAGACAGAGGGGACAAATACATTGTGATGGAATGACACACAGACAGAGGGGACAAATACATTGTGATGGAATGACACACAAACAGACAGAGGGGACAAATACATTGTGATGGAATGACACAGACAGACAGAGGGGACAAATACATTGTGATGGAATGACACACAGACAGAGGGGACAAATACATTGTGATGGAATGACACACAGACAGAGGGGACAAATACATTGTGATGGAATGACACACAGACAGAGGGGACAAATACATTGTGATGGAATGACACAGACAGACAGAGGGGACAAATACATTGTGATGGAATGACACACAGACAGAGGGGACAAATACATTGTGATGGAATGACACAGACAGACAGAGGGGACAAATACATTGTGATGGAATGACACACAGACAGAGGGGACAAATACATTGTGATGGAATGACACACAGACAGACAGAGGGGACAAATACATTGTGATGGAATGACACACAGACAGAGGGGACAAATACATTGTGATGGAATGACACAGACAGACAGAGGGGACAAATACATTGTGATGGAATGACACACAGACAGAGGGGACAAATACATTGTGATGGAATGACACACAGACAGAGGGGACAAATACATTGTGATGGAATGACAGACAGACAGAGGGGACAATACATTGTGATGGAATGACACACAGACAGAGGGGACAAATACATTGTGATGGAATGACACACAGACAGACAGAGGGGACAAATACATTGTGATGGAATGACACACAGACAGAGGGACAAATACATTGTGGTGGAATGACACAGACAGACAGAGGGGACAAATACATTGTGATGGAATGACAGACAGACAGACAGAGGGGACAAATACATTGTAATGGAATGACACACAGACAGAGGGGACAAATACATTGTGATGGAATGACACACAGACAGAGGGGACAAATACATTGTGATGGAATGACACACAGACAGAGGGGACAAATACATTGTGATGGAATGACAGACAGACAGAGGGGACAAATACATTGTGATGGAATGACACACAGACAGAGGGGACAAATACATTGTGATGGAATGACACACAGACAGACAGACAGAGGGGACAAATACATTGTAATGGAATGACACACAGACAGACAGAGGGGACAAATACATTGTGGTGGAATGACACACAGACAGACAGAGGGGACAAATATATTGTGATGGAATGACACACAGACAGACAGAGGGGACAAATACATTGTGGTGGAATGACACACAGACAGACAGAGGGGACAAATATATTGTGATGGAATGACACACAGACAGAGGGGACAAATACATTGTGATGGAATGACACACAGACAGACAGAGGGGACAAATACATTGTGGTGGAATGACACACAGACAGACAGAGGGGACAAATACATTGTGATGGAATGACACACAGACAGAGGGGACAAATACATTGTGATGGAATGACACACAGACAGACAGAGGGGACAAATACATTGTAATGGAATGACACACAGACAGAGGGGACAAATACATTGTGATGGAATGACACACAGACAGACAGAGGGGACAAATACATTGTGGTGGAATGACACAGACAGACAGAGGGGACAAATACATTGTGATGGAATGACACACAGACAGAGGGGACAAATACATTGTGATGGAATGACACACAGACAGACAGAGGGGACAAATACATTGTGATGGAATGACACACAGACAGAGGGGACAAATACATTGTGATGGAATGACACAGACAGACAGAGGGGACAAATACATTGTGATGGAATGACACACAGACAGACAGAGGGGACAAATACATTGTGATGGAATGACACACAGACAGACAGAGGGGACAAATACATTGTGGTGGAATGACACACAGACAGACAGAGGGGACAAATACATTGTGATGGAATGACACACAGACAGACAGACAGAGGGGACAAATACATTGTAATGGAATGACACACAGACAGACAGAGGGGACAAATACATTGTGGTGGAATGACACACAGACAGACAGAGGGGACAAATATATTGTGATGGAATGACACACAGACAGAGGGGACAAATACATTGTGATGGAATGACACACAGACAGACAGAGGGGACAAATACATTGTGGTGGAATGACACACAGACAGACAGAGGGGACAAATACATTGTGATGGAATGACACACAGACAGAGGGGACAAATACATTGTGATGGAATGACACACAGACAGACAGAGGGGACAAATACATTGTAATGGAATGACACACAGACAGAGGGGACAAATACATTGTGATGGAATGACACACAGACAGACAGAGGGGACAAATACATTGTGGTGGAATGACACAGACAGACAGAGGGGACAAATACATTGTGATGGAATGACACACAGACAGAGGGGACAAATACATTGTGATGGAATGACACACAGACAGACAGAGGGGACAAATACATTGTGATGGAATGACACACAGACAGAGGGGACAAATACATTGTGATGGAATGACACAGACAGACAGAGGGGACAAATACATTGTGATGGAATGACACACAGACAGACAGAGGGGACAAATACATTGTGATGGAATGACACACAGACAGACAGAGGGGACAAATACATTGTGATGGAATGACACACAGACAGAGGGGACAAATACATTGTGATGGAATGACACACAGACAGACAGAGGGGACAAATACATTGTGATGGAATGACACACAGACAGACAGAGGGGACAAATACATTGTGATGGAATGACACAGACAGACAGAGGGGACAAATACATTGTGATGGAATGACACACAGACAGAGGGGACAAATACATTGTGGTGGAATGACACAGACAGACAGAGGGGACAAATACATTGTGATGGAATGACACACAGACAGACAGGGGACAAATACATTGTGATGGAATGACACACAGACAGACAGAGGGGACAAATACATTGTGATGGAATGACACACAGACAGAGGGGACAAATACATTGTGATGGAATGACAGACAGACAGACAGAGGGGACAAATACATTGTAATGGAATGACACACAGACAGACAGAGGGGACAAATACATTGTGCTCCATTAAGTGTAGTTGGGGTATAACAAGCATGATCCAGCTATTGTCACCACGGTTACATACCAAATGGGGTATTACAGTGGTCAAGCTGTTCCAGATATTGTCACCATGGTTACATACCAAATGATATAATACAGTGGTCAAGCTGTTCCAGCTATTGTCACCACGGTTACATACCAAATGGGGTATTACAGTGGTCAAGCTGTTCCAGATATTGTCACCATGGTTACATACCAAATGATATAATACAGTGGTCAAGCTGTTCCAGCTATTGTCACCACGGTTACATACCAAATGGGGTATTACAGTGGTCAAGCTGTTCCAGATATTGTCACCATGGTTACATACCAAATGAGGTATTACTGAGGTCAAGCTGTTCCAGCTATCGTTACCATGGTTACATACCAAATGGGGTATTACAATGGTCAAGCTGTTCCAGTAGGGTCCCCTCCAGTGTCCCACTGGCCGAGTTCTCCGTGATGTCCAGGTTAGCTAGGGTCACTCCATCCAGCACCTGTACAAGTAAAGGAAACAAACTTCATGAGGCTTCGTAAAAACTTTTACAGTTATTAGTTGTAATGAGTCATTAGATATTTTTCAGAGACTTACAGAATTTTACATTGGTCTGTTCTGTGGACAGTGATATCTTACATTGGTCTGTTCTGTGAACAGGGATATCTTACATTGGTCTGTTCTGTGGACAGGGATATCTTACATTGGTCTGTTCTGTGGACAGGGATATCTTACATTGGTCTGTTCTGTGGACAGGGATATCTTACATTGGTCTGTTCTGTGGACAGGGATATCTTACATTGGTCTGTTCTGTGGACAGGGATATCTTACATTGGTCTGTTCTGTGGACAGGGATATCTTACATTGGTCTGTTCTGTGGACAGGGATATCTTACATTGGTTTGTTCTGTGGACAGGGATATCTTACATTGGTCTGTTCTGTGGACAGAGATATCTCAGCCTGAGTATAAGCGTTTGACAGCATGATGATTGCTGAGTGATAGCCAGTCAAACTCTTACACTCGGGTTGAGATATATCTCTGTCCAAAAACCAGACCTGTGATTGATTTTATTTCTCACATACAAATAATCAAATTTGAGTGAGAACATCAATCTAATTCACCTGCCCTCCAAACAAAAAAAACAAAAAAAAACAAGAGGTCCCAAAAGGCCTGTATTGCTCACATGGATATTAGTTAAATTTCAAATATTTCCTATTGTTGAACTGCCTCCCCAAACAATGGTTCAAACTACAGGTGGACCAAAAAGAATAAGGATTTTAGAATGTTTTATTTTTTTCATTTTTGGCTATATTTCCTTTTTTGGCCCCTTTCTCCTGCCCCAAGAGGGCCACATCCTTATTGTTTATGAATACAACATTAAATTCCATTGGCTCAATAATGGTCCAGACCATATATCATCAAAATCCATTCAGTTGTTCAGGACTAGTAGGGATTTAAAGGATTTACCATAATTTCCCCTATTGGGCACCATTCCTCAGGCCACACCCTCTGTTTACATGTTATATCTTCTTTGCCCAATAATACTGTCTCAAGACCAAATTTCAGCAAAATCCATTCAGGCGTTCTGGACTTGTATGAGTTTATAAAATGTTGATGGACGTATGGATGACGGGCACTTCGCCATGTCATTTGCTCACTGGCCCTTTGGGCCTGCTGTGCTAACAAGTGGCCCATAAGACCTGTATCACTCACCTGGTTGGATTTGACAAAACATCAAAATAATGTTCAATTCATTAAAAGCTTTTTTTGTTGATGTTGATGGCATAGGGATCTAGACTGCTTGAAAGATATAACCCAGAAATGAAACCCAAACTCCCTAGGGGTGTGAAAGATATAACCCAGAAACGAAACCCAAACTCCCTAGGGGTGTGAAAGATATAACCCAGAAACGAAACCCAAACTCCCTAGGGCCCGTAGGGGTGTGATAAACCCATGGATTGTTTTTACAACATGATTGTGTTTAAAAGAACTAAGTCCCTTGCAGTGGGGAAGGAAAGACCCCTCAGCCTATTTTTACATCTCTATCTATGCACAACAATGCTTAATAACATTATAGGGTGAAAAGACCCCAGGGCCCATATTTATAACAGGATTGGTGCCCAGCAATGCTATACATGGTTATGGGTTGGGGATCTGAACAGTTTCAAAAATATAAGTATCGATAAAAGGACTTCAACTTGACCCCGCCCCTCTAGACCACGGGGGGGGGGGGGGGGGGGTCATAGTCACCATTTATGCAAAATCTGTTCCCCTAAGGTTGTTTCTGACCATATTGATGAAAATTCATTCAGTACTTTGTGACAAGTAAGGATTTAAAGGAACTACCCCTATTTCCCCTATTGGGCCACCCCTCTGGCCCTTTTGGGGTTCAGAATTGACCATATTGGGTTAATATTGATTTGGTATTTTATGACAAGTAGCGATTTGAAGCTAATGTTGACGGACGACAGTCGGGCAATGGACGCCGCGCCATGGCATAAGCTCATAAGACCTTTAGTCCAGGTGAGTTAAAAATCAAGGCACCGAAAAGTAACAAACACTTGGTCAGAACAATCTCTGAATGATTTCAGGCAAGTCTGAGTTCAATCCTACAACTGGAACTTGAGAAGTTCCAATTGAGGTTTTGAAGGTGACGGCCATCTTGGATTTCAGACGGACTCAAAAAATAATACCAGGTCAGACAATCTTTGGATCATTTCAGGCAATTTTGAGCCGAATTTCAACAGTGGAACTTAAGAAGTTTGAAACGTTGAAAGTTAACAGAAAGTGCATAGCAAATGGCGTATGATGACAGACAAAGCACAATGGCTATAGGCTATAAGTCATCATAACCCTTCAGGTCAGACAAACTATTTACCAGTTATCTCCCTTGATTCAGAACACAAATGTTAAAAGAAATCAATGGAATCGATCACACTTATAACCCACCATGTGTTGACGACCTCCAAATGTCTCTTTTTTACACTCCTTCACTTCAGCATCATCCAAGGGAGAGTACTCTTCAAAATTGTTCATGGAGAGGAGTTCCTGGTCCAGCAGGCTGTATTGAAGGTACCTACAGACAAATGTACTCGACAATGAAGCTTCAAACAAGCTACAGTTTGGAGGTTACTAAACTTGGTCGTAAAGTGAATTAGCTTAGTAGTGGAGTTAACACTGTAGTACACTGGAGTTAACACTGTAGTGTACTAGAGTTAACACTGTAGTACACTGGAGTTAACACTGTAGTGCACTGGAGTTAACACTGTAGTGTACTGGAGTTAACACTGTAGTACACTGGAGTTAACACTGTAGTACACTGGAGTTAACACTGTAGTACACTGGAGTTGACACTGTGGTACACTGGAGTTAACAATGTAGTAAACTGGAGTTAACACTGTGGTACACTGGAGTTAACACTGTAGTATACTGGAGTTAACACTGTAGTACACTGAAGTTAACACCGTAGTACACTGGAGTTAATACTGTAGTACACTGGAGTTAACACTGTAGTGTAATGGAGTTAACACTGTTGTACACTGGAGTTAACACTGTAGTACTCTAGAGTTAATACTGTAGTACACTGGAGTTAACACTGTAGTGTAATGGAGTTAACACTGTAGTACACTGGAGTTAACACTGTAGTGTACTGGAGTTAACACCGTAGTACACTGGAGTTAATACTGTGGTACACTGGAGTTAACACTGTGGTACACTGGAGTTAACACTGTAGTACACTGGAGTTAACACCGTAGTACACTGGAGTTAATACTGTAGTACACTGGAGTTAACACTAGAGTATACTGGAGTTAACACTGTAGTACACTGGAGTTAACACTGTAGTATACTGGAGTTAACACTGTAGTACACTGGAGTTAACACTGTAGTACACTGGAGTTAACACTGTAGTACACTGGAGTTAACACTGTAGTACACTAGTAAACACTGTAGAACACTGGAGTAAACACTAGTACACTGGAGTTAACACTGTAGTACACTGGAGTTGACACTAGAACACTGGAGTTGACACTGTAGTATACTGTAGTACACTGTAGTACACTGTAGTACACTGGAGTTAACACTAGAGTACACTGGAGTTAACACTGTAGTACACTGGAGTTAACACTGGAGTTAACACTGTAGTACACTGGAGTTAACACTGTGGTACACTGGAGTTAACACTGTGGTACACTGGAGTTAACACTGTAGTACACTGGAGTTAACACTGGAGTTAACACTGTAGTACACTGGAGTTAACACTGTGGTACACTGGAGTTAACACTGTGGTACACTGGAGTTAACACTGTAGTACACTGGAGTTAACACCGTAGTACACTGGAGTTAATACTGTAGTACACTGGAGTTAACACTAGAGTATACTGGAGTTAACACTGTAGTACACTGGAGTTAACACTGTAGTATACTGGAGTTAACACTGTAGTACACTGGAGTTAACACTGTGGTACACTGGAGTTAACACTGTAGTACACTGGAGTTAACACTGTAGTACACTAGTAAACACTGTAGAACACTGGAGTAAACACTAGTACACTGGAGTTAACACTGTAGTACACTGGAGTTGACACTGTAGTACACTGGAGTTAACACTGTAGTACACTGGAGTTAACACTGTAGTACACTGGAGTTAACACTGTAGTACACTGGAGTTAACACTGTAGTACACTGGAGTTAACACTGTAGTACACTGGAGTTAACACTGTAGTACACTGGAGTTAACACTGTAGTACACTGGAGTTAACACTGTAGTACACTGGAGTTAACACTGTAGTACACTGGAGTTAACACTGTAGTACACTGGAGTTAACACTGTAGTACACTGGAGTTAACACTGTAGTACACTGGAGTTAACACTGTAGTACACTGGAGTTAACACTGTAGTACACTGGAGTTAACACTGTAGTACACTGGAGTTAACACTGTAGTACACTGGAGTTAACACTGTAGTACACTGGAGTTAACACTGTAGTACACTGGAGTTAACACTGTAGTACACTGGAGTTAACACTGTAGTACACTGGAGTTAACACTGTAGTACACTGGAGTTAACACTGTAGTACACTGGAGTTAACACTGTGTACTGGAGTTAACACTGTAGTGTACTGGAGTTAACACGTAGTACACTGGATTAACACGTAGACACTGAGTTATATTAGACACTGGAGTTAACACTGTAAACGAGTTAACACTTAGTACACTGGGTTAACACTGTAGTACACTGGAGTTAACACTGTAGTACACTGGAGTTAACACTGTAGTACACTGGAGTTAACACTGTAGTGTAATGGAGTTAACACTGTAGTACACTGGAGTTAACACTGTGGTACACTGGAGTTAACACTGTAGTACACTGGAGTTAATAACACTGTAGTATTAACTGGAGTTACAACAAACACTGTAGTACACTGGAGTTAAACACTGTGAGTACACTGGAGTTACTGATTAACACTGTGTACACTGGAGTTACACAACTGTAGTACACTGGAGTAACACTGTAGTACACGGGAACACGTAGTGTACTGGAGTTAACACTGTAGTACACTGGAGTTAACACTATAGTACACTGGAGTTAACACTGTAGTGTACTGGAGTTAACACTGTAGTGTACTGGAGTTAACACTAGTACACTGGAGTTAACACTAGTACACTGGAGTTAACACTGTAGTACACTGGAGTTAACACTGTAGTGTACTGGAGTTAACACTAGTACACTGGAGTTAACACTAGTACACTGGAGTTAACACTGTAGTACACTGGAGTTAACACTGTAGAACACTGGATTTAACACTGTAGTACACTGGAGTTAACACTGGAGTACACTGGAGTTAACACTAGTACACTGGAGTTAACACTGTAGTACACTGGAGTTAACACTGTAGTACACTGGAGTTAACACTGTAGTACACTGGAGTTAACACTGTAGAACACTGGAGTTAACACTGTAGTACACTGGAGTTAACACTGTAGTGTACTGGAGTTAACACTGTAGTGTACTGGAGTTAACACTAGTACACTGGAGTTAACACTGTAGTACACTGGAGTTAACACTGTAGTGTACTGGAGTTAACACTAGTACACTGGAGTTAACACTAGTACACTGGAGTTAACACTGTAGTACACTGGAGTTAACACTGTAGTACACTGGAGTTAACACTGTAGTACACTGGAGTTAACACTGTAGTACACTGGAGTTAACACTGTAGTACACTGGAGTTAACACTAGTACACTGGAGTTAACACTGTAGTACACTGGAGTTAACACTGTAGTATACTGGAGTTAACACTGTAGTACACTGTAGTACACTGGAGTTAACACTGTAGTACACTGGAGTTAACACTGTAGTACACTGGAGTTAACACTGTAGTACACTGGAGTTAACATTGTAGTACACTGGAGTTAACACTGTAGTACACTGGAGTTATAACACTGTAGTACACTGTTATACCTGCATTAGTGCCAATCTATATATATAGCTACCTACCACGTAACAGCTCCCAATGCCCGTATAGCCAGATTGTAGTCATCTCCAGGGGTCAGTCCTAGAGCGTCCGCTGTAATGGAAATCACCAGATCTTATCTAATGTATGTAATATCATGTGTACTATACATACCTTGGTATAGTTCGTGGGACGTAAAATAAGGCATTTTTAATTTTTTGTCAAATAAATTTCAGAAAACGCATACAAGCAGATTGATCAGATTTATCAGATTTATCCAGATTTATACTATTACATTAATATATGTGTATATCAGAGAGTACATGTACTTGGCATATGAGCCAGTCCAATATTTTGCTATGATTTCAATGTGAAGAAAATTAAAATTACTTAGAGTTGTTGTGTAATGTTGATCAGTCATTACATGTATCAACATCATTTTGTATGTAGCTAGTGAATTGTGTGGACATACACAAATTATATACTTCTAATGAGACAAATGTACTTTGAAAGTCTTACAAACTTCCAACATACTGTATTTTGAAGACCTACAAATTAAACTTTCCACAGACTGTGGGATCATCACTTTTTTATATAGAATTCCAGGCCTTTGTCTATTCATTCATTTTCAATATCATTTCACAGCTATCTTGATCAATTTAATTTAATTAAGTGTAAAAGGAGCTATTGGAGGGGGAGAGTTCAAGAGTTCAAGAAAAGACATCTGAAATCTTTCACAGCTTTCATATTGGATTATCTCTAAAAAGAATTCCACATATTTAATTTTTCGGCCCTTTCCCCATTCTCATGCCAATTGGTTTTTGATTTCATATTCTTTTTTTAGGCTTTCCCAATATTTTCCCATAGATGTTTCTCTCTGCAGATTGTAAACAACTCTGTTCTAGGTGACATGTTAATTTTACTTTCTCATGACAAAATAACTTAATTGCTTTCTACTCATCCATGCTTTAGCTGTTAAAAATGAAATGTTGCTGAACATAACTCTCATTATTGTTTATTTAACACTTAATCCTCATAGTGCCATGGTCATCAAAATAAACAAATGTCTTACTTTCAGAAATCATTTTCTTGATAGTAGCCGGCCACACAAACTTGTCGTTAACTTTGAAATAATCCTCCTCAGCCAGGCGTTTGAGGGTTTTGGAACTGTCCCAGAACTCTGACCCAGATGTCAAGCCTTCCTTCGACACAAATGTCAGGTTGTTTTTAAGTACCAATTGTGTCTTTGGTGTCATTTTGTTCCTTTCGAATAAAACCTGTAATCAAACATTAAATATTAATCAAAGTACTGAAAGTACTGAAGACACAAACGAAAACAAATTATTTTAACTGCTTTTTTTTAGTGGGGACATGGTCAACTTTGTATGGAACATCACCAATACCTGATTAGGACTAGGACAAAATATTGGCAAGAAAAGAAATTCATATCTACTTTTGATTGCAAGTGCGTCTTGGCAGCTAATTGTCAGAATAGGTACTCGGGTAATCTTATTTGACATCTTCAATGGGTTAATGTATACGTAGTTGTAGATGTAATATGAAGGTCCTAGATTACCTGTAAAATTAATGAGGCCTTTCTTTTCAAACTTTTGAGGATCCCATGCCTATAAGCGCTTCACAAATTATCATTATCATTAGCATTTGAAAAAATATTTATACATTTGATGTAGCGCCCCATCTAGCTACCAGCTTTTAGATAAGAGAGAGCTCAGGTTAAAAACATTTGTGTGATTGTTTTAGGATTTTATCGTGTGTGTGAGCCCTGGTTTGAATGATGTTATGTCAAGGTTTTGAATGATATTTTGTGGCAGATTGTTCTATCCCTTCAGTTCCTTCTGTAAAATAGCGATAACAAACTTCAATTGTCAAAATACAATATGGCTGCCTGTCGGCCATGTTGTTTTCCGATTAGTCTCAAAATGCAATATCCATAACTAGGCACCGAGGGAAACCTACATATAAAATTTGAGAAAGATCCCTTCAGCACTTTCTGAGAAATAGTGATAACAAACTTCAATTGTCCAAATCCAAGATGGCTGCCTGTCGGCCATATTGTTTTCCGATTGGTCTCAAAATGCAATATGCATAACTAATGTAAGCACCAAGAGGAACCTACATATGAAATTTGAGAAAGATCAATTCAGTGCTTTCTGAGAAATAGCAATAACAAACTTCAATTGTCAAAACCTAAGATGGCTGCCTGTCGGCCATATTGTTTTCCGATTGGTCTCAAAATGCAATATGCATAACCACCCACCAAGGGGAACCTACATATCAAATTTGAGAAAGATCCCTTCAGCACTTTTTGAGAAATAGCGATAACAAACTTCAATTGTCCAAATCCAAGATGGCTGCCTGTCGGCCATGTTGTTTTCCGATTAGTCTCAAAACGCAATATGCATAACTAGGCACCGAGGGGAACCTACTTATGAAATTTGAAAAAGATCCCGTCAACACTTTCTGAGAAATAGTGATAACAAACTTCAATTGACAAAATCCAAGATGGCTGCCTGTCGGCCTTATTGTTTTCCGATTGGTCTCAAAATGCAATATGCATAACTAATGTTAGCACCAAGAGGAACCTACATATGAAATTTGAGAAAGATCAATTCAGTGCTTTCTGAGAAATAGCAATAACAAACTTCAATTGTCAAAACCTAAGATGGCTGTCTGTCGGCCATATTGTTTTCCGATTGGTCTCAAAATGCAATATGCATAACTAGAAACCAAGAGAAACCTATGAAATTTTAGAAGATCCCTTCAGTACTTTGAGAAATAGCGATAACAAGAATTGTTTACGGATGGAGGGACGGACGGACCACTGACGCAGGGCGATTTGATTGATGAATAGCCCACCATCTGATGATGGTGGGTTAAAAACACCTGGGTCTGATAAACAGACTCTGGAGGCGCAGAATGCGGATGTAGACAGGGCAGGGTATACCATCACGACGAGCACATTAAACTAAGCACTATATTCAAAACTTAGAATTACATGCTCATATCAGCTCAGACTTGAGACAGTTTCTTAATCGCTCATTAGAGTGAACATGATTTTCATATAGCACTCTACGTTATATGTTTACACTCCATACTGTGTAGCTACAAATAATCTATACAACAAAAACACATTCATTCACATGAACAGTTCAAATCAATTTGAAGTGGAATTTTGTTTTTCACTTATGTACATTGCATCAAATATTCTCCGCAATAGTATATGTACCATATACATAACTGTAACTGCATGATACATATATATATGTATGTATGGTATATATATCATGTTAATTAATGTTAGTGAGATGTGAATGTAGCTATATGTATTGATATCATCGATTTCAAAATCAGAGGTTTTTTTTTAATCTGCAGCATCTGTCAGATGAAAATGTAGTTCGAATGCCCAAACTGGATGAACTGTACATGTAGTAGCATTCTTCAAAGTCCATTATGAATGCTTTTCATACAAATGTATTTCTTTCAATTGTTCATGTGTTTAAATTATTAGAACACTGAAGTAGTTTTTATTTTCATAAAAATGGAAGTACTGCCTATCTTTAAAACTAAATTGGATATTGACAAGATAAATTTGCCAAAATGTTAAAAATCAAACCTTATTAAGTAGAATCTAAACAGTTGTAAATGGCTAAGCCCACTATTCTTAACAACAAAATTACTTATTTTGATTCTCTGTCAAATATAATCAGGTTACTTGAAGACTTTGTCAGAAAAGTTAACACATATGTACATTATTAATAGTTGCTTTAATTAAATTAATCTGAATTTGAACATTAAACCGACTTAACAATTTAAATGAAAAAAATGTGTTTTCACCATTTACCATAATTGACAAGAAGAAAATAATTATTTAACTCAACCTATGATATAGTATGTAACAGCCATCAAGACAATACTATTATCTTTAGTTATTTCACAATAGGATATATGCACAACACAAAAAAGTTTTACAAATTTTTGTTGTTTAGAAGAATAATGAACTTAGTAATTTTTGCTGTTCTTCTCAAATAATATGTACTAGTGTTGTAAAGAAAAAAAGATTAAATAATAATAATAAATCTAAGTTATAATAAATTATTTGCATTGATTTATCAATACTTTACTGTGCATTAGTTTAAAGGTTAATTTAATTCAGAAGCTGAAATGATTTAAGACAGAAAAAACCGCCGATGTAGGAATATAACATTTCCACTGCCTTTAAATATCTCTGGTTAAATTTAGCAATCAGTACATTTCCATGAAAAATGGTGTTTTCTAAAGAGTTACTGCCCTTTAACCGTCCCTGAAGCGTTCAAAACTCCACCAAACATAATAAAGGTCTATGTAGATGTACATCGTAGACCCCTTTCTTTTTTATAATATGCTTCGACTGTTATGTAATATTTCAAATGATAATGATAGATCATTTTCTATTTTTTTTTAAACCATCACGAATATTAGAAAAAAAGAATCAGTCGCTATAATTAGAGATGAAATTTTCAGTGACGTCTACATCTGCATGCAGACAGCCACGTTAATGCGGTACGCGTTCTGTAAACGAAAAACTTCATGTGCATTACGTAGGATATAATCAATAGATCCGAAGTCAATAATAATATTCACAAGTCCATTTGACATTTCGAAACCCTATTCAGTGAGAATTTATTTAACTTTTTATTTGCAAACATGCGTATGGTACTCGACTGCCGTTGTTGTGATATTGTCATGATGAATAGACAACTTTTTTTCTTTCGTAAAAAAACATCTAGGCCTATATAATCTAACCATCTGCAGACTACATCAATCACATGCAAGTTAATATTTCAGTGAGAAAATGACATTCAAAGTTGGGTTTGATCACCTACTCTTTCTTTTATTATTGTTTACATTACTGAAAGATGGCGGACAAAATCGGATGCTGGATGAGTGATTTTTCAATGTACAAAATAACACATCGATGTCGATGATGAAAATTCAGCGTGATGTTAGTAGATTTTTCTTCCTGGTCACAGGTAAGCAGCAATATGGCGCCAGCGAAAAGTCGATTGTATCATTCCGCGTGAAATCTAATGCGTTCAACGCGGAAAAATATTCTTACGTATCATCGACAGAACATACTTAAATTAAATACTTTGAAAACTATCTATTTGTGAGGTTCTGTTGTTTTGTCATATATCTAACGAAACTGCAGTGTTGCATTTGACTCCGTAAGTCACGGGACTATTTTTTTTTGCGATAGAATATGATTGTGAAGTGGCAGTGGAAGTTGTGTCAGAGCGAACGAAAATGCCAAAAAAAACAACACATTGTCCTGTCAGCTTCTAAAATACAACAAAACAAAAGGTGATTTTTTTTAATAGCTGAACTTCACTGTATGTCATTTTTTATCGTGAAGTTAAACAAATATTTACTGCATAACATTACGGAGTTACTGTAAAGCAACGTTTAGATTGGCCAACAGCAGTATCCGCCAGAGCCCTCAAAAGCGCTGACATAGACTCAAACTTACGTTTGTGTCTACGTTTGTGTCAACAAAACAAAAGGTAATTTTTTTATAGCTGAACTTTACTATATGTCATTTTTTATCGTGAATATTTACGATATTTACAAATATTTACTGCATAGCATTACGCAGTTACTGTAAAGCAACGGTTAGATTGGCCAAGGCAGTATCCGCCAGAGGGCATCGTAGATTTTGTCAGCTACACCTCAAAAGCGCTGACATAGACTCAAACTTACGTTTGTGTCAAAAACTGAAAATTTCAAGACATCATTAATAATTGTTGATATTTATTTTTGCAGCACAACAACAGTAAGTATATGTAATTATGATTAAAACATGTCAAGAGGTGAAGTGGGAGAGTCCAATATTAACTGTGAGGGGTGTTGTGGGACAGGCAAACATTTATCTGTGAGGGGGTGTAGTGGGACAGGCAAACATTTACCTGTGAGGGGGTGTAGTGGGAGAGTCAAACATTTACCTGTGAAGGGGTGTAGTGGGAGAGTCAAACATTTATCTGTGAGGGGGTGTAGTGGGACAGGCAAACATTTATCTGTGAGGAGGTGTAGTGGGAGAGTCAAACATTTATCTGTGAGGGGGTGTAGTGGGAGAGTCCAACATTACCTGTGAGGGGGTGTAGTGGGAGAGTCAAACATTACCTGTGAGGGGGTGTAGTGGGAGAGTCAAACATTACCTGTGAGGGGGTGTAGTGGGAGAGTCAAACATTTATCTGTGAGGGGGTGTAGTGGGAGAGTCAAACATTTATCTGTGAGGAGGTGTAGTGGGAGAGTCCAATATTACCTGTGAGGGGGTGTAGTGGGAGAGTCAAACATTTACCTGTGAAGGGGTGTAGTGCGCTATCAGAGTTCGCAATCTGGAGCAGTGCCGGTCATCAGCAAACTGACCTACCTGTAAGTAGACATGAATTACCTACTTTATAACTGATAAAATAAGCACAAAAGTATTTAGACGCCTGTCCACGTCTATAACGGACACCTGTCCATGTCTATAAGACACTTAATTTTCAATATCCTATATAGGTCAGTCAACCATACTCACGTAGAATTTCCCTATAGACGTGTCTACAAAACAGACCCCGAAGATACTGCAGCCTTCTACAGCCCCCTCCTGTAAACAACAATATCATTATTTAGTAAACACAGATACAAAATGTACAATTTTAAAATCAAAAAGATACAAAAGTTGATGACTACTTGATTAAACATTCTATAGACTTAGAACTCCTTTTTCAGGGCACTTACAGGAATAACTGGCAAAACAGAAATTGTATAATTATGAAATTAATTGTAGTCTTGTTACACAGGGTCAGGGTCAATTTACCTTTCCTAAACGGGGAGGTAAATTCTACCTCTTACAGATTACACACATCTACAATGTATAAGGATTATTGCTGGTAAATTTAGTTGAAATCCCATTGCATTGATATGACAAGTACTAATTATAATGGGAAACCATTACAATAGTCTCTCAAGCACCTATATTCCTGAAGATGCAAATGTGGTCTCTATCACTATGGCAACAAAACCTATGCAGTTGAATTTGCAGTCTCAAAAAAAAATTTTCATAGAAAATTTTCACAGAAATCAAAAAACATCTATTTAAAATTCTGACCAGTCAGAACCTCCATGTGGTTACTTCGGCAGCCAAACCAATTAGGTTGAATTTGCCATACCCTAATACCCTTATATACAAATTTTCATCGAAATTGACAATATTTTAATTTCAACCAATCAGAAGCCTTTGAGTGGTTACTATGGCAATGAAACTCATGCAGTTGAATTTGCAGTACCCCTACAAACCTATTATAAAAGCGCCATTGTTTTTGCAGTGCCGTACTACAACTTCAAACTAAATTTCATTGAAATCAGACAATATCTAGATCTCGACCAATCAGAAGTCATCTCTATGGCAGCCATTTTTATAAATGAAGTACGAAGACTGAAAGAAAGCCATGCCAGGTAGGTAGGTTGGGACATATACCTTCTCTGCAATGGCGAGGAGGAAATTATTCTGAGCACCACTGCAGTCACCGTCCATGAAGCTGAAAGTCTGTGTACCTTTGGTTGTTACACGACAAACCTCTCGCTTTACAACTTTGTCGAACTTGGTTGTTTGTTTGGATGCTGTAACAAACATAATTAGATACTTTATTGTCAGTTGATTTGATCTCCCTGGATTTCTAAAGCCTTTTTAAAAGTTTGTGATACATTTGAATTTCCCACTACTTACAATTTTTGTCCAACGCTTTTGTTTTAAATTCAATACTAAGGACCATGGGAAACATACATATGAAATTTGAGAAAGATCCATCAAGTAATTCTCAAGAAATAGCAATGACAAATTTTCATTGTCAAAATCCAAGATGGCCACCTGTTAGCCATTTCGTTTTTCTAATCAATCACGTAGCTTTTTGTTTTATATCCTACAACCTACTTACAAACTTATCATTTATTTGATATAATACAATGTACTTACAATCTTAGCCTTTTGTTTGATATCCTACAATATACTTACAAGCTTAGCCTTTTGTTTGATATCTACAATATACTTACAAGCTTAGCCTTTTGTTTTATATCCTACAACCTACTTACAAACTTATCATTTATTTGATATCTACAATATACTTACAAACTTATCATTTGTTTGATATAATATAATGTACTTACAATCTTAGTCTTTTGTTTGATATCTACAATGTACTTACAAGCTTTGAGGCGGTCATTCATCATATCCGGAGTCTCCGTCTGCTCGATGCGGACCACCTTGTACCCTTTCTGTATAAGTGTTTCTGCGTATCTGTTATAGGCAATCTCGGGAAATCCTGAGTGTGCTTGTTCTCCCTATCATAAACAGGTAAATGTGATTATCTTCATTACGCTGCCCTCCAAAAGTCCTGTTACATTTATTACGTAACATACAGCGAAGTTAATCTCAAAGTCTTTATTACCATTATTACGTAACATACAGCCAAGTTAATCTCAAAGTCTTTATTACCATTTGTTAGACATAACTTCTTCGGATGTTTTTGTTCATGATTTCAAATCTTCATGTTCATTTTTTCAACAGTGCATATGTTTTGTTACAATGGAAATCCTCAAAATGCAACATTCTGGAAATTTCCCTCCCTGTTTAACATAAACTTCAAATATGCATTTCTTACATTTTTTTTTCACTGTTAATCAATTAAACAATTACTTTTATTTGTGTCAGTAAAAAAAAACCCATATTTTTATTCATTTTTTAACATTTTGGAAAATACGACCCTCCATTCCCTCTCCCTGCAACTTCAAAGAAGTGAGGTATTTTCCAAATAATTTGCAATCGTCACTTACAAATGGACTATCTTACGGATATTACAACACTTTTTCTCAAATTTTGTTGGCTAGCCATTCGATTTAAATGTTTCAAGTGTAACAGAACTTTTGGAGGGTGGTGTGTATATTTTGCGTTAACTTAAATACAGAACAAATAATATAAACATTACTTCGTCAGTTGGGGTCAAATTTCAGCGCTTTTAGTATCAAGTGCTAATTCATGTTCACCT